>NC_090379.1:23618114-23918114 GCF_036365525.1 Heterodontus francisci
AAGGTCTACAAGCTTAGAGTGAGTTACTGAACATCAGGGACGAGCAACTTAGGAGGAGATGGTGCTGCTCTTTTTTTTCAATATTCATTCATGAAATGTGTGTGTCGCTGATCAGGCCAACATTTATTGCCCATCCCTTTGCCCTTGAGAAGGTGGTGGTGAGCTGCCAGCATGAACCACTGCAGTCCATGTGGGGTAGGTAGACCCACAGTGCTGTTAGGAAGGGAGTTCCAGAATCTTGACCCAGTGACAGTGAAGGAACGGCGATATAGTTCCAAGTCAGGATGGTGTGTGACTTGGAGGGGAACTTGCAGGTGGTGGTGTTCCCATGTATTTGCTGTCCTTGTCCTTCTAGTTGATAGAGGCCGCGGGTTTGGAAGGTGCTGTCAAAAGAGCCTTGGTGCGTTGTTGCTTATAGATGGTACAGACTACTGCCACTGTGCATCGGTGGTGAAGGGAGTGAATGTTTGTGGATGGGGTGCCAATCAAGCGGGCTGCTTTGTCCTGGATGGTGTCGAGCTTCTTGGGTGTTGTTGGAGCTGCACCAATCCAGGCAAGTGGAGAGTATTACATCACACTCCTGACTCGTGCCTTGTAGATGGTGGCCAGGCTTTGGGGAGTCAGGAGGTGAGTTACTCACCGCAGGATTCCTCGCTTCTGACCTGCTCTTGTAGCCACGGTATTTATATGGCAACTCCAGTTCAGTTTCTGGTCAACGGTAACCCCTAGGATGCTGTTAATAGGGGATTCATCGATAGTAATGTCATTGAATGTCAAGGGGAGATGGTTAGATTGTCTCATGTTGGAGATGGTCATTGCCTGGCACTTGTGTGGTGCGAATGTTACTTGCCACTTATATCTCAAGCCTGGTTATTGTCCAGGTCTTTCTGCATTTCTACACGGACTGCTTCAGTATCTGAGGAGTTGCGAATGGTGCTGTACATTGTGCAATCATCAGCAAACATCCCCACTTCTGACCTTATGATTGAAGGAAGGTCATTGATGAAGCAGCTGAAGATGGTTGGGCCCAGGACACTACCCTGAGGAACTCCTGCAGTGATGTCCTGAAGCTCAGATGATTGACCTCCAACAACCGGCACAGACACGATGGGCCGAAGGGCCTTTTTCTGTGCTGTATAACTCTATGACTCTAACCACAACCATCTTCCTTTGCACTCGTTATGACTCCAACCAGTGGACCGTTTTACCCATGATTCCCATTGACTTCAGTTTAGCTAGGGCTCCTTGATGCCATACTCGATCAAGTGCTGCCTTGATGTCAAGGCAGTCACTCTCAACTCACCTCTTGAGTTCAGCTCTTTTATCCTTGTTTGAACCAAGGCTGTAATAAGGTCAGGAGCTGAGAGTCCCTGGCAGAACCCAAACTGAGCATCACTGAGCAGGTTGTTGCTAAGCAAGTGCCACTTGATAGCACTGTTGATGACACCTTCCATCACTTTGCTGATGATTGAGAGTAGACTGATGGGGTGGTAATTGGCCGGGTTGAACTTGTCCTGCTTTTGTGTACAGGACATACCTTGGCAATTTTCCACATTGCAGGGTAGATGCCAGTGTTGTAGCTGTACTGGAACAGCTTGGCGAGGGGCGTGGCAAGTTCTGGAGCACAGGTCTTTGGTACTGTTGCCGGAATATTGTCAGGGCCCATAGCCTTTGCAGTAGCCTGTGCCTTCAGTCGTTTCTTGATATCACACGGAGTGAATTGAATTGGCTGAAGTCTGGCATCTGTGATGCTGGGGACTGCAGGAGGAGGCTGAGATGGATCATCAGCTCGGCACTTCTGGCTGAAGATTGTTGCAAATGCTTCAGCCTTATCTTTCACACTGATGTGCTGGGCTTCCCCATCATTGAGGATGGGGATAATTGTGGAGCCACCTCCTCCAGTTAGTCGTTTAATTGTCAACCACCATTCACGGCTGGATGTGGCAGGAATGCAGAGATCGGATCCATTGGTTATGGGATCGCTTAGCTCTGTCTATCGCATAATGTTTATGCAGTTTGGCACGCAAGTAATCCTGTGTTGTACCTTCACCATTGACACCTCATTGGTGCTGTTCCTGGCATGCCCTCCTGCACTCTTCATTGAACTAGGGTTGGTCTCCTGGCTTGATGGTAATGTTAGAGTGGGGAATATGCCGAGCCATGAGGTTACAGATTATGGTTGAGTACAATTCTGCTGCCGCTGGTGACCCAGACCGCCTCATGGATGCCCAGTTTTGCATTGCTAGATCTGTTCAAAATCTATCACGTTTAGCACGGTGGTAGTGCCACACAACCCGATGGAGGGTATCCTCAATGTGAAGGCAGGCCTTCAGCTCCACGAGGACTGTGCGGTGGTCACTCCTACCGATAGTGTCATGGACAGATTCATTTGTGGCAGGCAGATTTTTTATTTTATTTTTTTTTATTTAGAGATACAGCACTGAAACAGGCCCTTCGGCCCACCGAGTCTGTGCCGACCAACAACCACACATTTATACTAACCCTACAGTAATCCCATATTCCCTATCACCTACCTACACTAGGGGCAATTTACAACGGCCAATTTACCTATCACCTGCAAGTCTTTGGATGTGGGAGGAAACCGGAGCACCCAGCGAAAACCCACGCAGACACAGAGAGAACTTGCAAACTCCGCACAGGCAGTACCCAGAATCGAACCCGAGTCCCTGGAGCTGTGAGGCCGCGGTGCTAACCACTGCGCCGCTGTGCCGCCCAAGGACAAGTATGTTTTTCCCTCACCACCTGCTGCATATCCAGTCTCGCAGCTATGTCCTTTAGGACTCAGCCAGTAGTGGTGCTACCAAGACACTTTTGGTGATAGACATTGAAGTCCCCCACCCAGAGCACATTCAGCACCCTTGATACCCTCAGTGCTTCCTCCAAGTGGTGATCAACATGGAGGAGTACTGATTCATCAGCTGAGGGAGGGCAGCAGGTGGTTTCCTTGCCCATCAAACCTGATGCCATACAACTTCATGGGGTGCAGAGTCAATGTTGAGGACTCCCAGGGCAACTCCGTCCTGACTGTATACCACTGTGCCACCACCTCTGCTGATGGGGCAGGGCATATCCAGGGATGCCGATGGCAGTCTCTGGAACATTGTCTGTAAGGTCTGATTCCATGAGTATGACTATGTCAGGCTGCTGCTTGACTAGTCTGTGGGACAGCTCTCCCAATTTTGGCACAATCCCCCAGATGCTAGTAAGGAAGACTTTGCAGGGTTTGCCATTGTCAGTTCCTAGGTCAATGCCAGGTGGTCCGTCTGATTTCATTGACATCGTAGTGGTTTGATACAACTGAGTGTCTCGCTAGGCCACTTAAGGGTCAACTGTGGGTCTGCAGTCACATGCAGGCCAGACCAGGTAAGGACAGCAGACTTCCTTCCCCTAAAGGGCATTAGCGAACCAGATAGGCTTTTACAACAATCGATAATGGTTTCACGGCCATCATTAGACTAGCTTTTTTAAATTCCAGATTTATTAATTGAATTCAAATTCCATCTTCTGCTGTGGTGGGATTTGAACCCATGTCCCCAGAGAAATACCATAGGTCTGTGGGTTACTAGTCCAGTGACAATGTCACTCCACCACCACCTCCCCTTGAGAGAGAGGCTGAAAGTTAAATCTGCAGAATGCTACAACTGGAGCTGGAGCCCTATACCATTGCATTGCCTGTGCACTTAAGCTCACCACAGCCTTGAATTTCAATACATCAGGGTCATTCTATGCTGCAGCTGGAGACATATGCAGTATAAATCAGACTGTGCATTCCTGTATAAAGCAGGTCACAGACGCACTGTTTGCCAAAGCTGATGATTTCATTGCATTCCCAATGGACCCTAAGAGCTGGTAGGAAAGGGCAGTACAATTTACAGCCACTGCATCATTCCCATAAGTGCAGGATGCCACTGAGTGCACACATGTAGGCAGCAGGGTTCCTGCCAGCTAGCCTGGAACCTTCATGAACTGCAAAGGGTTTTACTCTCTTTAAGTCCAACTGGTCTGTGACCGCCGGCAGTGGTTCATGTCAGAATGTGCTCAATTTCCAGGCACCTCTCACAAAGCTTATGCCCTGTTGTCATCCAGCATTCCCCTCTCTTTGACGAGATACAACATGGCACAGGTTGGCTGCTGGGAGATGAGGGATATCTGTTCCAAACTTGGCTTATGATCCCACTCTGTCTCCCATGAGTGCCTATCGAGACCAGAAGGGACGAGTCACGGTTCAACTAGATTCGCCATTGAGCATTCACTAGGGGTCCTACAGTACAGCCCCAAGAGAGCATCAAGGATTGTGGTGGTGGGCAGTCTACTACACAACTTTGCCAAGAAACAAGGAGAGCTACTGGTGTCCACAGGTGAAGAGGAGGAATCTAAACTACCAGAGAATGCAGCAGCAGTGGGAGCGTCCAAACTCAGCCAGAGCTATACGCCAACCACTCATCGAGCATCATTTCTCCTAAACTGTTCCTTCCCCTAACTCTCAGCACCCTCCCATTGTCTTTCCAGATCTCCGATTCTGCAGGGGTCTGCTGACAAAATTACAGTGATCAATTCAGAGCCCCCACTCTCCCTATCACCATGCAAATTCAAACCATTGGTTACAAGGTCACTGTATCATTTTGTGGGGAGTACGAAAATGGAAATACACACTTGAACATAAAGGCTGGATTCTCCAATCTGGCGGGAATTCCAGATCAGGCTTGTTTTTACCTGTTAGTGGTGGACTCCCAGCAGTATCTTATCTGCACTACACCCAGGTAGCTCATTTCAGGCGTGGCGGAGGAGAAATTGGGTGAAGCCCAAATAAAAAAGAATAAGCTTTACTCTTTTTTTTCAATTTCCCACCTTGTGTATTACAGTCCATTGTTCTGTGATAACTAATACTAGGTAAACTGCCCTTTAAAGTCAAACACCTCCAGTCCCCTCTTTCCTCAAATTTCCACCCCTTCACTGCCATGGCAACATTGGATGCTGGGAAGCTAGGCCTCCCTATTGCCCGCTATTGCTGAGGCTCTAGCAAAAGGTAATCTATTAAATTATGTTTTCACGTCATGAAGGTATCAGCTGTGGCTCAGTTGGTACCACTCTCGCCCCCTCTGTCAGAAGGTTATGGCTACAGGTCCAATTTGAGCCCAAAATCCATGCCAACACCTCAATGCAGTACTGAGGGAGTGCTGCACTGTCGGGGGTGCCACCTTTTGGATGAGATGTTAAACTGAAGCCCCATCTGCCATCTCAGATGGACATAAAAGATCCTATGGCATTATTTCAAAGAAGAGCAGGGCATTCTCCCCAGTATCTTGGCCAATATTTATCCCTCAATTGAACTTAACTAAAACAAATTATCTGGTCATTATCTCATTGCTGTTTGTGGGATTTGCTATGTGCAACTTGGCTGCCCCATTTCCTACATTGCAACAGTGGCTGCACTTCATGAGCTGAAATTGTGTTTTGTGATATCATGAAAGGCAGCGCATAAATTCAAGTGTTTATTTCTTTAAACCTCTTATTTGATTTATCAAGTATAGTTGGATGTATTCAACCTTCACCATCACTTGCAGTGAAAAATCCCAGAAAAGTCAATGGATGCCAGAGAACAGTTGAACTTCTGCCTAATTCATTTCCTGTCCCCAACCACTCCAAAATTTCAGCCCTACATTGCACTGCTTTCTTAAAATGGAGATATTTATTAGATACACAGGACTGTAAGGGAAATTAAAACATTGAAAATAAACCAAACCCCCCCTTACCCAACTATTCCAATGCGCTCCTGGCAAGCCTCCCACTCTCAACACAATGTCCCCTATCCTGCAACACCTCCCTCTCACCCATCACTCCATGTTGACTTACATTGCCTCCTGGGTCTTCAATATCTCCAATTTATAATTCTCATTCTCACGTTCAAATTCCTTTATGGCCATGCCCCACTCTCTCTAATTTCCTTCTAGCACGCTGTGTTACTCCAACTCTGGCCTCGTGCATTGCCGATCATTTTACCTATCAATGGCAGAGTGCTTTCAGATGTCAAGCCTCATACCCTGGAATACCCTCCCTGAGTACTCCCCTCTTCCTTTAACACCTCCATAAAATCCACCACTTTGATCAAACTTTCGATAACCCATTCTAATGTCTTCCTTTATGTCTCAATGTGTCCATTTTGGTCTGATTATGCTTCTATGAAGCACCTTGGGATATTTTTCAATATTAAAGGCACTCTATAAATTGTTGCTCTTTCAAACATGATCCCAATCAAATTTGTTTGTTCATGATGACCAAATACAACATTTGATGCTTGTTTTACTTGGAGCAAGTTAAAAACAAGCTAAGCAAGGAATTTTATTATTCAAAAAATGTCAAACTCAATGTCCAAAATATATCAAGCTGATAAGAAATTTAAAATAACAATTTCAAAGATTTAAGGTCTTCCTCAGAAGTAGTATAAGCATTGAAAATTGTGGCCTATTTTGGAAAAATATTTTGTGACAGAAGTACCGCAGATCTGTGGCTTTTGCTAGAAATAATTTTTTTTTAAGAGAAAAGGCTTCATTAAGTGTCTTTAAACACTATCTGGTAATCTTCTGGTCATTAGGGTTGATGATTGTTGCATTTCTCATGGAATTGACAAAGCAAACCCAATTCCTACAATGTCACTGCCAATACTGATGGATTGTACAGCTTGGCAATCCCATCCCCCGATGTAGCAGAGCATTATTGACCTGTCTCATTTCAGTTTGCAATCTGAGATGTGTGCACGCAAGTGGAGAGGGGATTTGTTGTGTTCTGCACCACTGCCACTTTGACAGGCTCCAAATTCATAGAGATCACAGAGATTAGTGACAAAATGGTGATTATAAAAAAACTGGCGTGGTTGTATATTCAAATAACTGGGCTTGTAGTGGAATTTTTTCATGGCTCATTAAATCCAGAGATAGTGCCAGAAAATTTGAAAATAACTAATGTTCCAATTTTTAAAAACAGCCAGGAGCATGATCCTGGGAATTATAAGTGGGCTAGCTTAAGGAGGAAAGATAGAACTACTATAACAATTTAAAATTAATAAGGGCAACAATTCCAAACGAAGACAGGTTTAAGAAAGGCAAGTCAAACCACACAAACTCATTGGAGTGATTTCAGTATGTCATAGAATGACAGCCTCTGCTCCATTCGCCCTCAACGGCTGAGTTGGGAAATTCTCAAGTCAGTAGAAGGAGCTTGTCTCAGTTATGGTCACTCCACTCAGGGAAGATGAAGCACTTCCAGGACTAGTCATGTCCGACAATGCATTCAATGATTCGATTTTGTTGGGTGCTAACACTCAAAAATGGTTCTGGAGAAACCCTTGACCTAATTTGTCCCAGCCTCTTGGTTGAATGAGGAATCACTGAGATTGGTCAGAGCTATGGAAATATTAACATACAATTTGTTTGTTAATAATGTGTAACCAAATACAACATTTAATGCTTGTTTTACATAAAAAGCAAGTTCGAAACAATCTAAGCAAGGAATTTTATGATTCAAAAAGTATCAAACTCAATGCCCAAAATATATCAAGCTGATTAGAAATTTAGAATAACAATTTAAAAGATTTCTGCAGAAATAGTACAATCAATGAAACTTGTGGCCTATTTTGGAGAGCGACTTTGTGACAGAAATACCAATAAATCTGCAGCTTTTGCTAGAAATAAGTTTTTTTTTAAAGTGAAAAGGATTCACCACTTGTGTTTAAACACTATCTGGTAATCTTCTGATCAACAGGATTAAAATATGAGTTTGACATAGATCAGAAAATTACCATTTCATCACATCCCTGTTTTGCATGCATTCCCTTTTAATGTTCAATATAGTATACTGCTTTACAGAGAAAATCACATCTAAAATCGTTTAAGGTGACTGGCTGACCCACCTATGTTCACCTGGATAATGAGATGTTTTTGGCTATTTATTGCAAGTTAACAGATTAAACTTACCTGATAGCTTCCTTCAAGTGTTGTGTATTCCTGAAAAGTAGAATCAAAATCCAGGGGACTGACGTTTGGTAGAACTGCTTGTATTTCCCGTTTCTCTCTATTAAGCTCCTTTGAGCTTTATGTAGCTGTTGGATTTGAACTTGTAAAAAGCCGATGGCCCTTTCCACACTGTTTTTCCCCTTATCTTGGAGATACTGGTCTCGAAATGAGCAGCACCTGGTTTCGTTCAAGCCCTCTTCTAATTCAGCATTAAACCAATTGGACAAAGAATGCTAAAAATGAACACTTCACTCTCGAAGTACGTTTAAAAATGCAAATGGGAGCCTGTGTGTTGCTAACAGCTGGTTTAGATTACAGAGCACCAACTGGCGTGAGTTCCCACAACCAGCTTGTGGATTTTGGCAGTTTAGGGCTCCATACTTAGTCTTCTTGGAAAGTTTGAGACCTTCAGCATGTTTAAACTACAGCGTCTGATATGTTATTGCTTTTATATATTAGCTCATGGGAATTGAATTTGTATTAAATTAAAATTAACTGAAAATGGTTTATGGAAAAGTGCCAACACACTCTGATGTTTGCTATGAAAACCAATTTAAACAGGATATATGGAAGAATTTGTGCAACTTTTTTTCCATTAAGTGTATGGTGGTCTCATGGAAACTCCGTGCACCTTTTATAGGTAGTGGGTGGGAAGGTGGTGAAGAATGTTAATGGTGTTGTAGAGATAGATCCAGCTCGCATCTTGGATGCTGTGGGGCTAAGGCAGCTGCATTGTAATTTTTCATCTTCATGATGAAATAAAGCTGTAACAGTCTCCACTTTGGGCCTCATGATTTGCAAACCTGAGGTATTTGGTGAAGAGCCCAATTTGGATAGTTAGGAAGCTCTGACTACTGTCAAAACTCAATTTTGCTGCTGGAGAATTTGATTTCATTTTTCTCCCACGTATTACTCATTTCCAATATAGTAAGAAATGGCAACAAGGTGCCATTCATAAATAATGTTAATGGTTCCAATACTAAAATATATTAGCCTTGAAATTACTGTTTGCAACATTAACCTGCACTTGCTTAATTTATCCATGTAACTATCTGCTATTTCCACCGTGATATTAACCCATCCACATGTTAAAATAACAGAGAGGGAATGTCATATAAACACATTGGCTCAGATTTTGAGGTAGAAATTACAGTGAGGATATCAGCGCTCACCATTATTAAAGAGTAAATCAGAGAGCAACCTCCAGCAACCGTACATGCACAGAAAAACACGAAAATCAGGAATTTGCTGTTCAAGTTGCCCTGCTCCTCCAGAAGCTTCGCTGTAACAGTATTTTGTCAAAAGATGTACCATGGAAATACATGCAAAGGCATGAAGCTGGAGTGCTCAAGAACATAAGAAATAGGAGCAGGAGTAGGCCATTCAACCCCTCAAGCCTGCCCCGCCATTCAATAAGATCATGGCTGATCTGTCCCAGGCCTCAAATCCTCTTTCAGGCCTGCTCCGCATACCCCTCAACTCCCCGAGATTTCAAAAATCTATCTACCTCCTCTTTAAATACTTTCAGTAATCTAGCCTCCACAACTCTCTGAGGTAGAGAATTCCAGAGATTCACCACCCTCAGAGAAGAAATTTCTTCGCATCTCAGTTTTAAATGTGTGACCCCTTATTCTGTAACTATGTCCCCTAGTTCGAGATTCCTTCACCAGTGGAAACATATTCTCAACATCTACCCTGTCAGGCCCCCTTAAAATCTTATATGTTTCGATAAGATCACCTCTTATTCTTCTAAACTCCAATGAATAAAGGCCTAATCTGTTCAGCCGTTCTTGATAAGACAACCCCTTCATCCCAGGAATCAGCCTAGTGAACCTTTTCTGAACTGCCTCCAATGCTAGTATATCCTTCCTTAAATACGGGGACAAAAACTGTACACAGTATTCCAGGTGTGGCCTCGCCAACACCCTGTACAGTTGTAACAAGACTTCCCTATTTTTAAACTCTAACCTCTGAGCAATTAAGACCAAAATTCCATTTGCCTTCCTAATTACTTGATGTACCTGCACGCTAACTTTTTGTGTTTCACGTATAAGAACACCCTGACCCCTCTGAACTGCAGTATTTTGTAGTCTTTCTCCATCTAAGTAATAATCTGCCTTTTTATTCTTCCTACCAAAGTGGATGACATCACACTTTACCACATTGAACTCCATCTGTGAAGTTTTTGCCCACTCACTTAACCTATCTATATCCCTTTGCAGATTCTTTGTGTCCTCATCACAACATACCTTCCCACCTATTTTTGTATCATCAGCAAATTTGGATACGTTACACTCTGTCCATTCCTCCAAGTCATTAATATAGATAGTAAATAGTTAAGGCCCTGGGACTGATCCTTGTGGGACCCCACTAGTTACGGCTTTCCAACCTGAAAAAGAGCCATTGATCCCGACTCTCAGCCTTCTGTGTGTTTGCCAATCCTCAATCCATGCCAATACATACCCCCAATACCCTGAGCTCTTATTTTGTGCAATAACCTATTATGTGGCACTTTATCGAACGCCTTCTGAAAATCCAAATACACGACATCTACTGGTTCCCCTTTATCCACTCTGCTTGTTATATCCTCAAAGAACTCTAACAAGTTTGTCAAACATGATTTCTCTTTCATGAAACCATGTTGCCTCTGTTTGATTGCATTATGTTTTTCTAAATGTCCTGCAAATTTCTTCCTTAATAATGGACTCTAGCATTTTCCCAATGACAGATGTTAAGCTAACTGGTCTATAGTTTCCTGCTTTCCGTCTCCCTCCTTTCTTGAATAGGGGCGTCACATTAGCGGTTTTCCAGTCCGCCAGAATCCAGTGAGTTTTGGTATATTATGACCAATGCCTCCACTATCTCTGCAGCCACTTCCTTTAAAATCCTTGGATGCAGGCCATCAGGTCCTGGTGACTTGTCTGCCTTTAGTCCCATCAGTTTGTCCAGCACATTTTCCCTCATGATAGAGATTGTTACAAGTTCCTCCCTCCCATTTACACTTGCTCATCTATTATTGTCGGGATGTTTAGAGTGTCCTCCACCGTGAAGACCGATGCAAAATATTGGTTTAAATTATCTGCCATTTCCCTGTTCCCTGTTATTAATTCCCCAGTCTCCTCCCCTAAGGATCCCACACTTACTTTAGCTACTTTCTTACGTGATAGATACTCATTAAACAAGCCAGTAAAAGCAAGGCCATATCCATTCCAGTGGAAGTGAATTTTTGATAGCACAATAAGGCTAGCTTACTGCCAAACAACATCTCTGGTACTGAAAATTAACTTTTAGAAATGCAAAGTCTCATTCCTTCAGATTTGAATTGTTGGTGGAGATTTTTAACAATTAAAAGAGTAATTTTTTTCTTCACCTTTTCTTTCTTTCTTTCCCTCTCTCTTTGTTTCACTTTCTGTATATGACTTGGCATTGTCCTAAACTGTCCTAAAATACGTTTCCTGATTTATATTTCCTGGTTCAGATTCTGCATGCCTCAGAAAGGATTATTCAATCTGATTGGTTAGGAGATGCACAGTTATGTGCCCTGTTCACACAGGTCCCAAATCCCCTGTAGTGGGGAACTGCGCTGGTTCATATTTCTGATTACAAGTTACAGTGCAAAAGCCCACAGAGAGTCTGTGCTCTGTGGTAGCTCTGTTCATTTGACACTAACTGCATAATCCTGCCCATTATATCACCAAACAATTTCTGGACTCTGCTATATTTTCTACTTTTTATATTATTAATGTTACTGCCGTAATGGATTGGGGTGATTTTCTGCATCACGTGGAGTGAACTGCTCTGTTGTATCACATTCTCCTATGGTGACCTCATGGAGGGCTTTAAAGAAAGTATCTCTTTATCTCCTGCAGATATCAAAAATTTGTTTTAGAGCCAAAACGCTGTGGTTCTGGTCCTGCTGGGACAATGGATCTGGCAGCTGTGGCATATAGCCAGGCAGGGATTGAGAACAGTAGATGTTAATACTAGATTGATATGCTGTAGTTTCAGTTGATGATTTGAAGAGATATATTTCAGAGTTTTATCATCTGGGCAATTTCACCAGTGGCTGTGCATTAAATACATTGGAGAACATCCTTCATACTGGGCAATCATTGGATGGTGTAGGCTCCGTGGGTCAAGTGGTCATTTCTTATTCTATAGATTGGCATAGCTCCCTGTCGGCTGTGGCTCACTGGTTGCGTTCTTGCCTTTGAATTATAAGGTTCTAGCTTCAAGTCCCACTCCGAGAGTCAAACACAAAAATCAAAGCTGACACTCCAGTGCAGTACTGAGGGGCTGCTGCATTATTGGAGGTGCCGTCTTTTGGACGAGTTGTTAAACCAAGGCGCCATCTGTCCTCTCAGGTGGATTTAAAAGATCCCATGGCACTGTTTTGAAGGAGAACAGAGGAGTTAGCCCCTAGTGTCCTGGCCAATATTTATCCTGCAATCAACATCACAAACCAGATTACCTGGTCATTATCACATTACTGATTGTGGGACCTTCCAGTAGGCAAATTGGCCTACAAGGAGTGCAGAGAAAGACACTTACCTTGTGGAGCCTGCAGGTCCCACCTCTCTATCATAGCCAGACTTTCCAAACCCAGGGAACCTGTGCAGCAGCAGTGAATTTTAAATTGGGCTCTGAATTGCTCGGTGGGCACTCAACTTAAATATTAATTAAGACTACCACCTCACCACGGCAGGTCTTTCAGACACCCCAATATACAACAACATAAGAAAGCAGCAGGCAGGCACACATTCCCTGTATTTAAGTCTTTAATGCCTCCCCCAATCCTCTCCCATTGATTGTGGAGTCGGAGCAGTGGGGAGGTTACTATCGAGGGTGATATTTTAAAAATGATCTAGTGGCTGGGAAGCTCTTTGAAACTACCTGAAGTTATGGAAGGCAGATAAATGTAAGGTCTTGCTTTCTAACTTTAGCTGTAAAAGTAATCTCTGAGAAACAAGGTACTTGTGGAGTATTTGGATTGCCAGTAGCTTGCTTGCTATTGTTTAAAAAATCTTTAATATTCATTGGTTTAGGTCAGTATTCCACTTAAAAAATCCTAACTCTTGTGCGGGTTAAGGGAAGTTTTATATTTTCAGCTCAAACCAAGCAACAATGTATTGAATCTGTCTAAACTCTTTTCATTCAGAGGCCTGAGCTGAATCTTTCCTTCTGTATAAAAAATTTTTGTGTCAAAGCATCTTTCTAAAACTTCCTCCTTTTGTTCTGAAATACTTGTTATATTTTTTTGATTAAATACTCTCTGGGGAAAAAAACTTGGGATGGAAAATGTTTCTCAAATTTACAAAACCTTGGAATAACTACTTCAGTGTTCCTTACGGAATACTTTCACTGCTCCTTGGATAATAACTTCAGTACTGTTTAAAATATATTTAAATTGAAGTTTGGGGTGAATAAACTTTTGACACTTCTACACCACTACTTTCACCATTGAGGTCCAACATTTGGATTAAATTAAGATTTTTTTTTAACGAAACAATAATATTTGTATCTACTTTCATGGATTTAAAAAAAATATTGAATTTAAAAATGCATTGAAGTGCCCCAGCACAGTCTCCATCTGAAAGGGGAGCTTGCTAGTCTCTGCCAATGCTGCTTGGAATTGTGCTAGATGCCAGTTTCACTGTTTCTGTGGGGAACCGACTATTGCCTCTGCAACACCTATCTATCAGTCTGTGACACAGCATCTCAGCGCTCTAACAGTCGGGTATATTAGGGGAGGCGGTAGTATAGTGGTAATATCACTGGATTACTAAGGCAGGTTAATGCTCTGGGGTCGTGGGTTTGAATCCCACCACAGCAGATGGTAAAAATTTGAATTGAGTTAATAAATATGGAATTAAAAGCTAGTGTAATAGTGGCCATGAAACCATTGTCAATTGTTGTAAAAACCCATATAGTTCACTAAAGTCCTTTAGGGAAGAAAATCTGCTGTCCTTACCTGGTCTGGCCTACATGTGACTCCAGACCCACAGCAATGTGGCTGACTCCTTTAAAATAAAAAGCCCTCTGAAATGGCCCAGCAAGCCACTCAGTTCATTGGCAATTAAGGATGAGCAGTAAATGCTAGCCAAGCCAGCAATGCCCATATCCCACAAATAAAAAAAACCCTCCACACTGCCTTCATGTAAAGAAGCATTATCACCTCTGACATGCATGTTTCTATGTTCTTGTGTTTTCTCCCAAAGTCAACACAAGTACACTTTGCAACAGGATAGCGTTCAGGCACAGATGCCACAGCCAATATCGACAATGCTTCCGTTCTTTAAAAGTGGCAACACTTGTTGTGGTGTTCCACCGTATCCACCTGCAAAATCCAACCTTTGTTTATACAGTACACACAGTACAAGCTGATCTGCTCGAAAGACTCGAAGACTCATAACAGATTCACAAAGAGAGACTTAAACACATAATCCATGCTGACACTCCAGTTATAAATAAGGGGGTACTGATTATCTGCTTATTGCTGTCTGTGGGACTTCGCTTTTTTTAAAATTCATTCATGGGATGGAGGCGTCACTGTCCAGGCCAGCATTTATTGCCCATCCCTAATTGCCCTTGAGAAGGTGGTGGTGCCTTCTTGAACCGCTGCAGTCCATTTGGGGTAGGTATACCCACAGTGCTGTTAGGAAGGGAGGTCCAGGATTTTGACCGAGCGAAAGTGAAGGAACGGCGATATAGTTCCAAGTTAGGATGGTGTGTGACTTGGTGAGGAACTTGCAGGTGGTGGCATTCCCATGTATTTGCTGCCCTTGTCCTTCTAGTTGGTAGAGGTCGCGGGTTTGAAAGGTGTTGTCTAAGGAGCCTTGGTGCATTACTGCAGTGCATCTTGTAGATGGTACACACTGCTGCCACTGTGCATCGGTGGTGGAGGGAGTGAATGTTTGTAGATGGGGTGCCAATCAAGCGGGTTGCTTTGTCCTGGATGGTGTCGAGCTTCATGAGTGTTGTTGGAGCTGCACCCATCCAGGGGAGTGGAGTGTATTCCATCACACTCCTGACTTGTGCCTTGTAGATGGTGGACAGGCTTTAGGGAGTCAGGAGGTGAGTTACTTGCCTCAGGATTCCTAGCCTGTGACCTGCTTTTGTAACCACGGTATTTATATGGCAACTCCAGTTCAGTTTCTATTTATTTTATTTACTTTTTTTATTTAGAGATACAGCACTGAAACAGGCCCTTCGGCCCACCAAGTCTGTGCTGACCCAACCACCCATTTATACTAACCCTGCAGTAATCCCATATTCCCTACCACCTACCTACATTAGGGGCAATTTACAATGGCCAATTTACCTATCAACCTGCAAGTCTTTGGCTGTGGGAGGAAACCGGAGCACCCGGCGAAAACCCACGCGGTCACAGGGAGAACTTGCAAACTCCGCACAGGCAGTACCCAGAATCGAACCCGGGTCCCTGGAGCTGTGAGGCTGCGGTGCTACCACTGCGCCACTGTGCCGCCCCAAATTCTGGTCAATGGTAGCCTCTAGGATTTTGATAGTGGGGGATTCAGCGATGGTAATGCCGTTGAATGTCAAGGGGAGATGGTTAGGTTCTCGCTTGTTGGAGATGGTCATTGCCTGGCACTTGTGTGGCGCGAATGTTACTTGCCACTTATCAGCCCAAGCCTGGATATTGTCCAGGTCTTGCTGCATTTCTACATCGACTGCTTCAGTATCTGAGGAGACACGAATGGTGCTGAACATTGTGCAATCATCAGCGAACATCCCCACTTCTGTCCTTATGATTGAAGGAAGGTCATTGATGAAGCAGCTGAAGATGGTTGGGCCTAGGACACTACCGTGAGGAACTCCTGCAGTGATGTCCTGGAGCTCAGACGATTGACCTCCAACAACCACAACCATCTTCCTTTGCGCTGGGTATGACTCCAACCAGCGGAGGGTTTTTCCCCTGATTCCCATTGACCTCAGTTTTGCTGGGGCACCTTGATGCTATACTCGGTCAAATGCTACCTTGATGTCAAGGGCAGTCACTCTCACCTCACCTCTTGAGTTCAGCTCTTTTGTCCATGTTTGAACCAAGGCTGTAATGAGGTCAGGAGCTGAGTGGCCCTGGCAGAACCCAAACTGAGCGTCACTGAGCAGGTTATTGCTAAGCAAGTGCCGTGTGATGGCACTGTTGATGACACCTTCCATCACTTTACTGATGACTGAGACTAGGCTGATGGGGCGGTAATTGGCCGGGTTGGACTTGTCCTGCTTTTTGTGTACAGGACATACCTGGGCAATTTTCCACATTGCAGGGTAGATGCCAGTGTTGTAGCTGTACTGGAACAGCTTGGCTCGGGGCGTGGCAAGTTCTGGAGCACAGGTCTTCAGTACTATTGCCGGAATATTGTCAGGGCCCATAGCTTTTGCAGTATCCAGTGCCTTCAGTCGTTTCTTGGTATCACGCGGAGTGAATCGAATTGGCTGAAGTCTGGCATCTGTGATGCTGGGGACTTCAGGAGGAGGCCGAGATGGATCATCAACTCGGCACTTCTGGCTGAAGATTGTTGCAAATGCTTCAGCCTTATCTTTCGCACTGATGTGCTGGGCTCCCCCATCATTGAGGATGGGGATATTTGTGGAGCCACCTCCTCCAGTTAGTTGTTTAATTGTCCACCACCATTCACGGCTGGATGTGGCAGGACTGCAGAGCTTAGATCTGATCCGTTGGTTATGGGATCGCTTAGCTCTGTCTATCTCATGCTGCTTACGCTGTTTGGCATGCAAGTAGTCCTGTGTTGTAGCTTCACCAGGTTGACACCTCATTTTGATGGTAATGGTAGAGTGGGGGATATGCCGGGCCATGAGGTTACAGATTGTGGTTGAGTACAATTCTGCTGCTGCTGATGGCCCACAGCACCTCATGGATGCCCAGTTTTGCATTGCCAAATCTGTTCGAAGTCTATCCCATTTAGCACAGTGATAGTGCCACACAACACGATGGACGGTATCCTCAATGTGAAGGCGGCACTACGTCTCCACAAGGAGTGTGTGGTGGTCACTCCTATCAATACTGTCATAGACAGAAGCATCTGCAGCAGGCAGATTGGTGAGGACGAGGTCAAGTATGTTTTTCCCTCGTGTTGGTTCCCCCACCACCTGCCGCAGACCCAGTCCAGCAGCTATGTCCTTTAGGACTCGGCCAGCTTGGTCAGTAGTGGTGCTACCGAGCCACTCTTGGTGATGGACATTAAAGTCCCCCACTCAGAGTACGTTTTGTGCCCTTGCCACCCTCAGTGCTTCCTCCAAGTGGTGTTCAACATGGAGGAGTACTGAGTCATCAGCTGAGGGAGGGCGGTAGGTTGCCCATGTTTGACCTGATGCCATGAGACTTCATGGGGTCCGGAGTCGATGTTGAGTACTCCCAGGGCAACTCCCTCCCTGCTGTATACCACTGTGCCATCACCTCTGGTGGGTCTGTCCTGCCGGTGGGACAGGACATACCCGGGGATGGTGATCGCAGTGTCTGGGACATTGTCTGTAAGGTATAATTCCGTGAGTATGACTATGTCAGGCTGTTGCTTGACTAGTCTGTGGGACAGCTCTCCCAACTTTGGCACAAACGCCCAGATGTTAGTAAGGAGGACTTGGCAGGGTTGACAGGGCTGGGTTTGATGATGTCGTTTCCGGTGCCTAGGTCGATGCCGGGTGGTCCATCTGGTTTCATTCCTTTTTATTGACTTCGCAGGGGTTAGGTACAACTGAGTGACTTGCTAGGCCATTTCAGAGGGCATGTAAGAGTTAACCACATTGTTGTGGGTCTGGAGTCACATGTAGGCCAGACTAGGTAAGGACAGCAGATTTCCTTCCCTAAAGGACATTAGTGAACCAGATGGGTTTTTACAACAATCGACAGTGGTTTCATGGCCATCATTAGACCAGCTTTTAATTCCAGATTTATTAATTAATTCAAATTCTACTCTCTGCTGTGGTGGGATTCGAACCCATGTCCCCAGAGAAATACCCTGGGTCTCTGGGTTACTAGTCCAGTGATAATACCACTACGCCACCGCCTACCCTGCTGTGTGCAAATTGTCTGCTGTGTTTCTTTCATTACAACAGTCACTATATTACAGAAGTACTTACTAACTGTAAAGGGACATCCTCAGGTCATGACAGACACTATGGGCTGAATTTTATCGGCGCGCTGTGAAAGCAGCGGCCTTCTGACACGAAGGTGCCGCCGCACAGCCCCTGCAATGTTACACACAGGGGCTGATTTAAGTGGAGGGGGTGGAGCGGCTGCCCCCGATGATGTAGAGGGGGTGCCCACCGTGCCCCGCGCAAACATCGGTGTCATTTTTATAGGGCTTCAAGATCTTCGCAAAAATATTAATTTTTAAAGATATATTAGATTTAATTCATTTTTAATAAATATTTAGAAGGTGGAGGCCCTTTCTCAGCCTCCCCAATGGTCTTTTCACTGCCTTACATTCAAAAAACCTATTTTATTCCCGACCCGATCTTTCCCCCCCCGCCTTCTCACATTTGCCCTTCAACCCCTTCCCACCATCACCACAGCCAATAAAAAGTGTTTTTCCCGCCCTGATAATTTTATTCCTCCCCCCTCCCCACCAGTGTCTCTCCTCGAGTTGCGGCCGGATGGACATAAAATTGGCGTGCGACTGCCGCCGTCAGCAGGTAATTTCATTAATGCTCATTTGAATATTTAGATGACGGTCCCGCCGCTTGGCAGCAGGGGGCCGCACAGAGGCCTCGCTGCCACAGCTAGTATCTGGCAGGGCTTTCTCGACATCAGGGGTCGAGGCGGCCTGTCCCTGCGGAATTTTACGGGCCCCCCCCACCACAATCCCTGACACCGAGGTGCTCGTAAAATTCAGCCCCAAATAAATGCAAGTCCTTTCCTTTTTGTATAAACTACTTGAGTGTCAGTGTTGATGTTTATGATCCCAAGAATCCCTCAGTTGTGTTAGCAATTTCATGCTAAATTTGTCAAAACAAGAAAACTCCGTAACATTTGATTTTAACACAATGTGAGAACTGATGGTCAGCCAATTTTCAGCAATGATGATCAATTGCATAACTCCTTGGACATTGTCTCAGTGCAACAATTTATCCAGTTGGAGCCTGTTAATCCTAAAACTGACTTGCCAGAGTCATGGCCAGAGAAGGACTTTTTCTGTAAATTTTACGTATTTAACGTGCTTTGCAATAATACACAAAATGGCTTAGAATGCATTACCTACAAAGACACTAGTTGAATGATTAACTTGACGGTAACAGTGTGTTCATTCCCTGTACATTCTAATAGCAAATTTAGCACAACCCTGTCTTAACAATAGTTATACAACGGATTTAAATAGAATTAAAGGCACAGCAGTACTATGCTTGGATCAGAGTATCTGTAACATGAGACTGAATGGAAAATGAAACATGCGTTAAGAGCTCAGGTCTTGTGTCAAAATTGTACTTGGACCTGCTGTGTATCCATCCTGATTTGGCTGCAAGGCAAATAAATAGTGCTACTGATTAGGTGCAAGAACTGCTGGAAGTTGCTGCTTTTGACAGTGTTAAGTGATTGGTTCGTGATTTTTGGAAACCATGCCTAAAGTTGTCCTGGATAACACAGCTGGTGGATTATCTGGCTTCTAATAAAACAACTGGTTGCAGGGTTATGGCCCCAAGACTGCCTGTGAGTGAGAATTGCCTGCTGCTTATAGGAACTGATTACAATTTCTTGACCAAAGCTCTTAATGGAGTTTAAAGGAACGTTGAAATTCCAGCACAGAGCAGTCATTTGGCCCATTGAGCTTGTGCGACCACTAGCTCCACATTACAATTATCTACTTCAACTGCATTTACCTTCCCTTTCTCCATAGACTTTGTTTTTGATTCATTCAGTATTCGAATAGCCTTACTTTGGATTAAGAAAACCTGAAGTGGAGGAAAAAAAACATAGCCATTTGTCAACCATGGGTCAGTTGGTAGCATATTCGCTTCCAAGTCAGATGGTTATATGGGTTCAAGTTCCATTCCAGAGAGCACAAAATCTAGGCTGACGTTCCAGTGCAACACTAAAGATTGCTGCACTGTAGGAGGTGCCATCTTTCAAACGAGATGTTAAACTGTCGTCCCATCTGCCCTCTCAAGTGGAGGTAAAAGATCTCTCGGCCTTATTCGAAAAAGATCCGGTGAATTTACCTAGTGTCTTGCCCAATATTTATCTCTCAACCAACATCACGAAATCAGATGATCTGATCATTACCTCATTGCTGTCTGTGGGAGCTTGCTGTGCACAAATTGGCTGCTGTGTTTCCTACATTACAACAGTGAATACGTTTCAAAAGTAATTCGTTGGTTCTGAAGAGCTGTGGAATCTACTGAGGTCATGAAAGGCGCTATATCAATGCAAGTTCTTTCGCCTTTCTTTTCCTTCAATATAGTTATTTACCCCAACAGTCTCCTCCATAAACTACAATGACGTTTTCAATATTTGCTCAACTATTAAATACTGATTTTTTTCTGATTCAGTAAATTTAATAATACATGTTCCATTTCATAATACGTTTGATGTTTGCACCAATATACACTATTTTTCATTTCTATACATAAAATACCAACCACCATTAATTTACCCTAATGCAAATTCTCTCTACTTCACTCTGAACATTTTGCCTTACCAGACAACGTGGCACTATTCATGGAAGAATTCTATTTACAGTTTTATCAAGACCAGGCCCAAACCCTGGGCCCCATTCAATTAAAATATCACCAGTAATATCTATCCTCTGGCCTATTACAGAGGTAATTTGTTGATCAATTTACAAAGTTCGCCCCAATCCAATGCTCTTTTCGGCTTAGTTGGCAAGTATTGAAAGTATGTTATCAAAAGCTTCTGAAAGATTTTATACACGCCATCAGCCACAATTATATTATCTCACTAGGGCACATCCAAGAGAAATTCTGAGATACATTTTTAAAAGTGCCATGTTGGCTTTTATTGTTGTGTTTCAATTGCCTTGTTTAGAACACAATCCAATACATTCCCCAGTCTTAAAACCACATGCAGTGCTTTTTTAAAAAAACACTTTCCTTTAAGCACTGGTTGCCATTAGTGACCAGTTCAATAAAGACATATTAGAGATTCAGATTTACAACTAAATTATTAGCTTGCAAGGTGTAAATCAAGCACAAAATAAAAATAGTTTTGTTTCTATAATTAATAAAGAGGAACTATTTATTCCTTTGTTTTGGAGCCTGGAGGCATGTAAATCCTAGGACCTAGGTTTCCAACGTCCAGAGTAAAAATGGCTATTATCCAACTTGATGTCCTCGATGTAGCCAGGGAACTGTAAAAATATTGTCATTTCACCAAACTTTCTTGGATCGTGGTGTTTCTTAAAAATTGATATGAAATTACCAGCAGTCCCACACTTAATGTTTGGTCAACTGAAATACATTAATCTTTTTCCTGACTTATTTAATATAATACATCTTTTATTTATATTTGTTATTTTTAGAACTAAAATCCATTTTAATATCAAATTCTGTTACATTTTGCTTTCCTAGGAAGGGAAAAAGGCAAAAGCGCAGACATCAAATTCTCCTGCAAATGTAGGATCTTAATATAGTATCAAAATCATTAATAAATATTGCAAATGGCAGAGGTCTAAGGGCTAAAAGGTAGTGATCTGTTAGTAAGTAACCAGTTGGGATGATCACTGACCATTAACCTTTGCTTCCTATTATTTAACCAAGTTATTATCCAATTTTTAACTTCCTCCTTTATCCAAAGTATTTGCACTTGGGCTGCAAACCTCTAGTGATGCATCTTTCAGAGACTGAGTGAATAAAACACTGACAAAGTGATTTTTTGTTGAGAAGGTAAATAAATGTGTTTGACTTGAACAGGAGCTTGGCTCTGAGACAGAGTATATCTGAATTTGCAGAACCAAGTAGGTAAGTGAGAAATGGTTCTAATTAATTAAGGGTAGAGTGGCATAGAAGTTCAAAGAATAGTAATGCATGGGTCAGGAACTAGGTTAGTTATGCGTGCAGTAAATATAATCAGGGATATTCTGGATGAGTAAAAGCATCGAGTACAAATGCATGCAGAAGAGTCAGAGAGTTAGGTTGCTCAAGGAGAGGAAAATTAAGCTCAACGACCATTTGGCATCACTTCCCTACTTCTAACCTCAGTATTTTGTTTTCAGAAGATGACATGGATGTGCTAACATAGATGCTTCAAAACACGTATGGGAAAAAATGTGTTGATGTTTTGTAAACTTTAATCAGTAACAGTCTCTCAATGGAAACCGATTGTGTCTGGGAGAGCTGTTGGAATATAGGGTAAACAATACAGAGTATCAGACTGTAAAGATGATGTAACAGAATTAAAGGAAAAATGACAAAATGAATGAAAATGAAGATCTGCATTTTGTTGTTTAGTCAAGAATAGGTATCGATCATGGGAAAAAGAGACCTCAAGGCAATGAACCTGAAGGCGTAAATCTAGGCCAAGACCTGGAATATGGCATTCTTGATGGATCCATAATAGCTGAAGAAGTGAAGGAAAAAGGTAACAGCTCAGCCTCAGTATCTCAAAGGCGTAGATTATGTGTATACTACCAAGGACACAGGACATATTAAGACTGAAGTTGAGCGATTGGGTTATTTAAAGGAATTAATCATTTATCCATACTGAACAAGTCCAGAATATCTCATAGATCAATAAAATACTATATATAATAAAATACTATTGTTTCCCTGAAGCAGTACAACTCCCCTCAAGAACTTTTCATATTTTCAGTGCATTTACTTATTTGTATATGAAATTCAAGAATATTTCCTTACTTGAACACATTTCACAAATGACCACACTCCAAAAGTTACACTTACTATTTTTTATGCAAACTACCATCTGTGAACAGAAGCAAAACAGAATTCACACTATAGACTGTCACAAAAACGTGCTATGTTGAATGATGATTTTTTTTAATCCACCCGCTGGAAACCTGAATATTAAACTGGTGGAGATGAACCACTCAACCCTTGCAAGCTTTGAACTCTGTCTGCTGACAGTAACCACTGAGGCATATCCCGGTTGCAGGCTGGAGTGTTCTGTGGTTTAATTGACCTGTGTTTGATTATGTTAGTCTGTTTGTCAATCGATGTCCACTGTGCTTAAAGACTTAAGCCTGAGGATGGAGTTAGTGAGTTTGAGAAGGTTCCGGAAAGAACAGTCAGACACCCCCTTGAAGGAAATCAGCCACATTGCTACCTCCCGGAGAACCGCTGAATCAGCCGTCCACATCCTCAAACCAGAAACCTCAGGCCCACCAAAGCAAAATCTCGTAACCACCGAATTCAGCCTGAAGCCAGCCGAGTCACCAACCTCCACAAACTGTATACGCCTTTAATTTCTCTGGACTCTAATTCAACCAATCCATCCTTCCCCACTCTGTAACCTATTTGTGTGAGTGTATGTGTATGGAGCATATTTTATTATTTTACTTCGATCAGTTTATGTACAATAAAGCTAACCTCTTTCATTGTTAAACTCAAGAAAATCTGTCCAGTTGGCTCTTTTTATGATCAGGGTACATAAACAGTTAAACACTCACTGAATTGGTGAGTATGTCCACTTCAAACAGCAATAAACCTGTTGTGGTCAAACAAGGAGAGGGAAAAGAGGGGAGGCCTTCGACCTCTCCTCACCTGATCATAACAGAAATTTGGGGGCTCTACATCTGAGATAAAACCCAAAGGCAAATGGGAAATTGGAAGTGAGAGATCAAATTGATCCCGAGCCATAATTTTAAAATTTTCAATTCAGGTTTTCTTGTGGTTCAGTGCTATAGTACTAACATTCTAGGCTAGTACCTTCCAAGAACAGAGTGAAGTAACTTGGAACAGTTTAAAAGCCCGATCCATTGAAGAGTTAATGAGTATAGCGAGGCATTTTGAGATAAATATCTGTCCAAAAGCTAAGACACATGAAATCCTAAAACTTGTGGCCAACCATTTTGAAAGTGAAATTGACAGGCATAGAATCTGAAACAGACAGAATAGCATTAGCCAAGATACAGCTGGAACAGTGGAGACTGGAACTAGAATTCGAAAAAAGAGAAAAAGGAAGGGAGAGACAGGAATGGAAGGAGGAAAGAGAGATAGAATTCCAGGAAAGGGAGAAAGAAAGAGCTTTCCAGAAGGAGAGGCAGGAAAGAGAGTTAAGACAGCTCGAACTGAAAAGGGGAAGACCCACTGTACCCAGTGAAGGCACCACTAGTGAGGAAACTACCCCTAGCTCAGTACTGAGTGCTGACCTCTTAAAGTTCTCCCAATTGATACCAAAGTTCGATGAGGGGGATCATCTCATTTGGGAAACTTGCAAAACAGTTGAAGTGGCCAGCACAGAGCTGGACCTTGCTACTGCAAAGCAAATTACCAGGAACAGCCCATGAGGTTTTTCCCTATTGCCCGACGAGAGTTCATTAAACTATGAAGTGCTATCCTGAGCACATATGAGCTGATACTGGAGGTGTACCACCAAAAATTCTGAACTCTCTGAAGATGGCCTGAACAAACTTACATTGATAATAAAAGCAACATACTGCAGATGCTGGAAATCTGAAATAAAAACAAGAAATGCTGGAACCACTCAACAGGTCTGGCAGCATCTGTGGAAAGAGAAGCAGAGTTAACGTTTTGGGTCAGTGACCCTTCTTCGGAACTGACATCGAGTTTGAAAGGGTTAAGCAAACTTGCTTTTGACCGATGGATGAGAATCCACCTATGAAAACCTCAGAAAAGTGATCCTCCTCGAGGAGTTCAAAAGCTCGCTTCCCCTTTCCATAAAAACCCTCATGGAGGAACAAAAGGTTACAAAAGCCAGACAGGCAGCAACCCTGGATGATGATTATGGTCTTGTCCAGAACCCTTGCCCCAGGGGAAACCCTTCCCTAGTCACCTCCAAAAAAAAGGATAGAAGGTGGGAGGGTGATAGGAGCCTGAACAGCTATGAACGAGAAGCACAGGGAGCCCTCCTCAGGCCAAAAAGGACGGTGCTGAGAGCAGGAGTGATGCCCGAAAGCCTGTATGTTTCCATTGCAACAAGGCAGGTCACCTTCAACAGACTGCTGGAAGTTACGGGGAAAACAAATAGGATTAGTCAGAGTACACTAGACCTGTGCAGGAAAAGGGGCCCTGATGGACAGCACAGCAGACCAGGCTGTGGCTCTAACTGTGGCAGTAAGCTCCTGTAAATGTACCAATATGAGTGCAAGAGAACTTAACAAAATCTTTGAGAGTTACCAGGATTGTGTGTCCAAAGGAACGGTGACTCCATACTCCTCGAGTGAAGCATGGAAGCCCATAGTTATACTTAGGGATACAAGGGCCATCCAATCCCTTCTGCTGGAAAAAGGCATGATCTTTCCCCCAGAGAATGAATTGAATGCCAAAGTGTTATATGCACATACCTGTATATCGGGTGCACCTGGAGTGCAACTTTATTTCAGACCAGTAACCGTGGGGATTATCCCGAGTTTACCTCTGGATGGGGTTGACCTGCTCCTTCATAATGACCGGGCGGTGGCGAAGGTGGTAGCTTCCCCAGTGATTTTAGAGAGGCCAAACAAGGTCACGGAGACAAGGCAGTTACAGGAGAAGGCCCCTGGCATTTTCACTGACAGTGTGGTCACCCGGTCCATGGCCAAACAAGCTCCATCAGAGGAGGCTGAACTGGCACTGCAGACAGATGACCCTACCGTCTGGTTATCTGAAACCTTCTTCAAGAAGTTAGAGGAACCAAAGGATGTGTTAAGCAGGTCTTCCCTGGTCGAGGCTCAGCAAGCCGACCAAGTGTTAAAGTTAGCACAGACTGCCCAAACTGAAGCTGAAGCAGAGGGAGTTCCAGAGTGCTACTATTTAAAGAATGATGTGCTGATGAGGAAGTGAAGACCTCCTCACAGACCTGCAGACGAAGAGCGGACAGTGGTTCACCAGGTAGTGTGCTGCCGAGGTAACATAGGGAAATATTGAGAATAGCCCACGAACTTCTACTGGCTGGACATGTCGGTATCCGAAAAACCCAAGCCCGCATAAGACAGTATTTGCACTGACCACAACTCCACAAGGATGTGGTGGGGTTCTGTAAATCTTGCCACATGTGCCAGGTTGTGGGGAAGCCCCATCTTGCGATAAAACCTGCACCCCTAATTCCCATACCGGCTTTTGGGAAACTATTCAGTAGAGTGCTGGTGGATTGTGTGGGACCCCTGCTGAGAACAAAAGGGGGATACCAGTATCTTCTCACCATGATGGATGTAGCTACCTGATTTCCAAAGGCCATCCCGCTAAGAACTATCTGGAAGGGCTAACTCAATTCTTTACCCAATATGGGCTGCCTGCCGAGATCCAGTCGGATCAGGGCACAGATTTTATGTCCAGTATGTTTCAAAATGTCATGTGTAATGTGGGCATAACCCAGCTAAAGTCCTCAGCCTACCAACCACAGTCACAAGGGGCTTTGGAACAATACCACCAGACCCTAAAGACAATGATCATGGCATACTGCTACGAGTACCTCCATGGCTGGGACAAAGGGCTGGAATTTCTTCTGTTTGCTACCAGGGACTCATCCTGAATTTGAATTAGTATATGGACATGAGGTGAGAGGTCCTCTAAAACTAATCAAGGAGAGGTTTTTAGGACACGGACAAAACTTTTATGTTAGACTACATCTCCATGTTCCGTGATCGACTCAAGAGAACCTGTGCAGTGCCTCAGGAACACCTAAAAAAGTCCCAGACAGCAATGAAAAGGCAGGCAGATAAATGTGCCAAGGCTAGAATATTTCAGACCGGAGACAGGGAGAACCATTGAAAGCCCAGTTCAGTAGCCCATTCAGAGTAGCAATGAGGAGTAGTGAAGTGAATTATTTAATTGACACCTCAGACCATAGGAGAAAGCAAAGGCTGTGCCACATCAACACGCGAAAGCAGTATCACAGATGGGAAGGGGACAAACAAGCACAGGTCTGTCAGGCAGTCGGGAAAGAGGAGGGTGAAAGGGACAATGAGGATGTGTTAGAGGGAGGATTACCAAATTGAACCCCCGACCATCCGGTTCGCTAACACCATAATGTCAGGGAGATTAGACACCGTACTCTCCTATTCAAATGCAGAACAGAGAGGATACCTAACAAGGCTGCTCAGTGTTTAAAGAGATCTGCAGGGATAAACCAGGGTGCACAACCTTAGCCCTACACGATGTGGATTTAGGAGAGACCCCTCCCATAAAGCAAATTCCCTCTTACCTAGGTTGGGAAACACACCCAGGTTCAGGAGAAAATTTTGCACAAGCTGATTGAGCCCAGTCAGAGCAGCTGGAGTTCCCCAGTTTTGCTGGTGCCCAACTTGATGGCTCAGCAAGACAATGCATTGATTACAGGAAGGTTAGTGCAGTGACCAGAGCTGACTCCTACCCAATTCCCCCCCGTAAGACTGTATCGATAGAGTAGGAAACACCACCTATATAACAAAAATAGACTTGTTAAAAGGATTTCTTTAACCAGGTTCCCTTAACCACCCGAGCTAAAGAATCTCAGATGGCTGGGTGATGCCCTTTGGATTAAGAATGCCCCAGCCATCTTACAAAGGCACTCAGTGCTATGCGCCGCCACATGTACACACTGAACCTCTCTCTCCAGCAGCACCACCTCACCTTATCTCAGAGCTGTTCTACTCCACAGTTTCATTTCATCCTTCGTCTCATCCAACGCATTAACAAAAACTTTTTCTCTTCCTTTCAGGTGCCAAGGAACGCAAGCTCCAGCAGCGGATGGGGACTAATGCCCCTCCAGATCCTTCTTCCCCTTCACTTCCCTCTGACCCCACCCCTTCTGATCTGACCCCTTGCAGTGTATTCCCTCTGACCTCCCCCTCTCTGATGCTGAATGTTCTATACTCAGCAAAGGTCTCAGTTTTATCCCCTTACGCCCCCACCTCAACGAATTTCGTGCTCGGCATGATGTTGAGCTCTTCTTCCATCGCCTCCGCCTCCGGGCTCACTGCTTTGACCAGGAGTCCTCCCCCCGACCAGCAGACCCATTCATCCACCTCCAGCATTCTCCCTCTACCTGGACCCCTCCCCCTGGCCTCTTACCCGCTCTTGATCTTTTCATTGAAAACTGTTGGCGCGACATTGGTCATCTCAATTTCTCTGCCCCCCTCACTAACTCTAACTTGTCCCCCTCTGAACTTGAGGCACTCCGTTCTCTCAGGTCTAACCCCGACATGGTCATCAAACCTGCTGCTGTTGTTGTATGGCATACCGACCTCTACCTTGCAGAGGCTCAGCGCCAATTCTCAGACACTTCTTCCTACCTCCCTCTGGACCATCACCCCACCACCAAACATCAAGCTACTGTCCACAGGAGTGTCACTGACCTCATCTCCTCTGGAGATCTTCTCTCTATGGCTTCCAATCTCATAGTCCCGCAACCCCGGACAGCCCTCTTCTACCTCCTTCCCAAAATCGACAAACAGGACTGTCCCAGCAGATCCATTGTGTCAGCCTGCTCCTGCCCCAATTAACTTATTTCTTCCTATCTTGACTCTATCTTTTCTCCACTGGTCCGGTTTCTTCCCACCGACATCCGTGACTCTTCTGACGCCCTACATCATTTTGACAATTTCCAGTTTCCTAGCCCCAACCGCCTCCTCTTCACTATGGACATCCAATCTCTCTACACCTCCATCCCCCACCTGGACAGTTTGAGGACTCTCTGCTTCTTCCTTGAACAGAGGCGCAACCAGTCCCCATCCACCACCACCCTCCTCCACCTGGCTGAACTTGTTCTCGCATTGAACAACTTCTCCTTCAACTCCACTCACTTCCTTCAAGTAAAAGGTGTTGCAATGGATACCCGCATGGGTCCTAGTTATGCCTGTCTTTTTGTGGGATATGTCGAACATTCCTTGTTCCAGTCCTACTCAGGCCCCCTCCCCCAACTACTTTCTGGTACATTGATGACTGTATCGGTGCCGTTTCCTGCCCCTAACGGGAAAGCTTTATCAACTTTGCTTCTAATTTCCACCCTTCTC
The DNA here is from genome assembly GCF_036365525.1 of Heterodontus francisci. NCBI lineage: Eukaryota > Metazoa > Chordata > Chondrichthyes > Heterodontiformes > Heterodontidae > Heterodontus > Heterodontus francisci. The sequence goes on from NC_090379.1 coordinate 23,647,246, forward strand.
TCACCTTTACATGGTCCATCTCTGACACTTCCCTCCCTTCCTCGACTTCTCTGTCTCCATCTCTGGTGATAGGCTGTCTACTTATCCATTATAAGCCCACTGACTCCCACAGCTACCTCGACTACACTTCTTCACACCCTGCCTCCTGTAAGGACTCCATTCCATTCTCCCAGTTTCTCCGTCTCCGACGCACCTGTTCTGATGATGCTACCTTCCATGACAGTGCTTCTGATATTTATCCTCAACCGAGGATTCCTCCCCACTGTGGTTGACAGGGCCCTCAACCGTGTCCGACCCATTTCCCGCACCTCTACCCTCACCCCTTCTCCTCCCTCCCAGAACCGTGACAGGGTTCCCCTTGTCCTCACTTTCCACCCCAGCAGCCTCCATATCCAAAGGATCATCCTCCGCCATTTCCGCCACCTCCAGCGTGATGCCACTACCAAACGCATCTTCCCCTCCCTTCCCGTCAACATTCCGAAAGGATCGTTCCCTCCGTGACACCCTCGTCCACTCCTCCATCACCTCGCCCCCTTCCCATGGCACCTTCCCCTACAATCGCAGGAGGTGTAATACCTGCCCATTGACCTCCTCTCTCCTCACCATCCCAGGCCCCAAACACCCCTTTCAGGTGAAGCAGCGATTTACTTGTACTTATTTCAATGTAGTATACTGTATTCGCTGCTCACAATGTGGTCTCCTCTACATTGATAAGTCCAAACGCAGACTGGGTGACCACTTTGCGGAACACCTCTGCTCAGTCTACAAGCAGGACCCCGAGCTTCCGGTTGCTTGCCATTTCAACACTCCCCCCTGCTCTCATGCTCACATCGCTGTCCTGGGATTGCTGCAGTGTTCCAGTGAACATCAACACAAGCTCGAGGAACAGTATCTCATTTCCTGATTAGGCACACTACAGCCTGCGGGACTGAACATTGAGTTCAATCATTTCAGAGCATGACGGGCCCACCATTTCACTTTTATTTTTAGTTATTTTTTTCTTTTTTAAATTTTTTTTTCTGTGTTTATTTTATTTCATCTAAGTGTGTTCAGTTTGCTTACCCACTGTTTTTTTTCATGTTTGTATTTGCGGCTGTTCAATTTTCAGTCCGTTAACACCCTATCTGTACTAATACTTTGTCTTTCAACACACCATTAACATATTGTTTGCCTTTGCTCCACGACCTTCTGGTCAGCTATTCTGTGACTTTGTCCTATTTACACCTTCTCCTTTGTTATCGCTTGCCCCACCCCCGCTTTACTTGCTTATAACCTTTGACATTTCTAATATTTGCTAGTTCTGAAGAAGGGTTACTGACCCGAAACGTTAACTCTGCTTCTCTTTCCACAGATGCTGCCAGACCTGCTGAGTATTTAGAGCATTTCTTGCTTTTTTTTCAGATTTCCAGCACCTGCAGTATTTTGCTTTTATCTTACAAAGACTGATGGACCAGGTAGTGGCTGGCCTACCCACCTGTGTAGTGTACTTGGATGATCTATTCATGTAACTAGGGGGACACCTAGACCCTTTGGAAGCTCTCTTCTGAAGGTTACACTTGGTTGACCCAGTGGTACATCTTGCAAAGAGCAAATTCGCTAAAGCTCGGGTAACTTACCTAGGGCATGTTGTGGGTCAAGGGCAGGTGCTGCCCAGAACAGCGAAAGTACAGGCTTTGATGGATTTTCCCATCCCCATGACCAAATGGCAAATAATGTGATTTTTGGGGATGTGTGTTTTACTGCAAGTTCATCCCAAACTTCAGCACTGCCCAACTTGTCACAGAAAAGAGTGAAGGTGGTGTGTAATCAGGGAGGTGCCAAGTAGCTTTCGAGAGACTGAAAGCCATCTTAACCAATGAGGTGGTGCTCACAACTCCTCACTGTAACAAACCATTTAAAGCAGCAGTTGATGCTAGTGACCTCGGGGTAGGTGTCATCCTGCTCCAAGATGATGAGTTAGGCATTGAGAGACCAGTTGGGTATTTCTCCAAAAAATTAGAGACATCAAAAGAGATACTCTACTGTGGAGAAGGAAACTCTGGGACTCTTACTGGTTCTTAAGCACTTAGAAGCATATGTCCAAAATGGATATAGAGAGACCATAGCTTATACCGACCACAATCCTTTGATATTTGTGGAGAAATTCAATCAATGCAAGGCTATTTTGATGTAGGCTGCTTTTGCAACCTTACCACCGAAAGGTTACCCACATTTCAGGGAAAAACAATGTGATAGCTGATGCTTTATCCAGAGTCTAACTCAGCACAGAATCATCCCAGATGAAATTAAACCACAGCATAGCTATGGCAGTGAGAGATTGAAAAATCAGAGTTTGAGCATGAGTGTGCGCACCATTTTTTTTTAACCTTGTACTGAAATGCTCCTGTCATCACATTTAATTTCACATGGTGTAAACTGCAAAGAGGTTGCAGGATGGAAGGTGAAGTCAGTTTAGATTCGGTTTATCAAGCTGTTCAAGCTTTGTACCATCATCCAGATCCACAAGGTAAAGAGCGGGCCTCAGCCTGGCTGGGTGAATTCCAGAAATCGGGCATCTGGCTGAAAAACTTGAGCGTTGTCACTGAAGCCATTGATCATGGGTGCGCTGTTGGATCTCTGCAGGCCACCGCCACCATCGCTCAAAGCCAGCGGCACTGGGAGCTCCAGCTTCATCTTCTCCTGAGCCATTGGGCGGCGGTTCAGCCGCTCATACCAAGGCAGGAGCTCCCAAGCTCCTAGATACCCCTTTCCCAGCTCCTCCCTCGCACCCCCTTCCCCTACCCCCCTACAACGCCCCTCGCACCCCCTGCCCTCCACCTCGCACCCCCTCATCCCCCTCTTCCACCGGCATCCACCCATCCCTGAGGAGGGGCCCTAACAACCTCACTGCCTTGTGGGTGTCTTGGGAGAGACCAAGGCTAAGGGAGTAAACCCTAACAGAAAATCCGGAGCAGAACCCTGAAGGCGGTTATGTATCACCTTTGGCATGTTTATGGCAGTTCCTGCAGCCATACCGGTGCCAAACATCGTGCTCTGCACTCCTTTGGACCCCACCAGGAAGGCCAAGAGGGGGGTTTTGACGTTTGGGCAACTCACAACCTCCATATATCCGCCCAGGCATGTGCCATGGAGAGGTCACTCCATAGTTGCCTCACAGCGACCAAAACAACACGGAAGGCAGCAGTTACGGGTTATAAGCCCAGCTCAATTGGCGTAAAGAATGGGCACCATGGGTTGCCTTTGTTGGTGGGAGAGGTCATCGCATCTCACCAGACAGCTACCGTCCGCCTCAAACCGGGCAGCCCCCGGTCAGTAAGGTTCTGTTTCGCCACAGTCCCCCTGCTTCAATGGGTGCTTAGAGCTCAGGGTCATTGCCCGACAAGTGGACTATAACACCACACCAAACAGCACAACAAAAAAAGGAAAGAAGGTACCAGCCCTTCGTTTTGCAAGCTGGAATGTCAGAAGTGTGTGTCCTGGCCTATTGGAAGACCCTACACAAATCAACGATTCTCGGAAGACCGCCATCATTAACAACGAGCTCAGTAGACTCAATGTGGACATTGCAGCATTTCAGGAGACACACCTCCCTGCGAGCGGATCTCTAAGAGAGCAAAACTACACCTTCTTCTGGCAGGGTAGGGATCCTGAAGAACCAAGAAAGCATGGAGTAGGTTTTGCCATCAGAAACTCCTTGCTCAGTATGATAGAGCCGCCTTCAAATGGCTCGGAATGCATACTGTCCATCCGACTGCTCACTGCCTCTGGTCCAGTACGCCTACTCAGCATTTATGCTCCAACACTCTGTTCCCCACCTGAAGTTAAAGACCAGTTCTACGAGGAACTCAATAATATCATTAGTAGCATCCCCAATACCAAACATTTGTTCCTGCTGGGGGACTTTAACGCCAGGGTTGGGGTCGACCATGACTCATGGCCCTCCTGCCTTGGGCGCTATGGCATTAGAAGGATGAGTGAGAATGGACAGAAACTGCTTGAGTTGTGTACCTACCACAACCTCTGCATCACCAACTTGTTCTTTCATACTAAACCCTGTCACCAGGTTTCTTGGAGGCACCCAAGATCACATCGTTGGCACCAGCTAGACCTCGTCATCACAAGGCAAGCCTCTTTAAACAGCGTTCAAATCACATGCAGCTTCCACAGTGTGGACTGCGACACCGACCACTCCCTGGTGTGCAGCAAGGTTAGACTCAAACCAAAGAAGCTACATCACTCCAAGCAGAAGGGCCACCCACGCATAAACACTAGCAGAATTTCTTATCGACAGCTGTTACATAAGTTTCTAAATTCACTTGAAAAAGCCCTTCAAAACACTCCTACAGGGGATGCAGAGACTAAGTGGGCCCACATCAGAGACGCCATCTATGACTCAGCAATGACCACCTATGGCAAACGTGTGAAGCAGAATGCAGATTGGTTTCAATCTCATTTTGAAGAGCTGGAACCTGTCATAGCCGCTAAGCACATTGCACTGTTGAACTACAAGAAAGCCATCAGCGAGTTAACATCTATAGTGCTTAAAGCAGCCAGAAGCGCTGCACAAAGAACAGCCAGGCGCTGCGCAAATGACTACTGGCAACACCTAGGCAGTCATATTCACCGGGCCTCCGACACCGGAAACATCAGAGGAATGTATGATGGCATTAAGAGAGCTTTTGGGCCAACCATCAGGAAGATCGCCCCCTCTCAAATCTAAATCAGGGGACACAATCACTGACCAACACAAGCAAATGGACCGCTGGGTGGAGCACTACCTAGAACTGTACTCCAGGGAAAATGTTGTCACTGAGACTGCCCTCAATGCAGCCCAGTCTCTGCCTGTCATGGATGAACTGGACAAACAGCCAACAAAATCGAAACTCAGTGATGCCATTGATTCTCTAGCCAGTGGAAAAGCCCCTGGGAAAGACGGCATTTCCCCTGAAATAATCAAGAGTGCCAAGCCTGCTATACTTTCAGCACTACATGAACTGCTATGCCTGTGCTGGGATGAGGGAGCAGTACCACAGGACATGCACGATGCCAATATCATCACCCTCTATAAGAACAAGGGTGATCGCGGTGACTGCAACAACTACCGAGGAATCTCTCTGCTCAGCATCGTGGGGAATGTCTTCGCTCGAGTCGCTTTATACAGGCTCCAGAAGCCGGCTGACCGTGTCTACCCTGAGGCATAGTGTGGCTTTCAAGCAGAGAGATCGACCATTGACATGCTGTTCTCCCTTCACCAGCTACAGGAGAAATGCCGAGAACAACAGATGCCCCTCTACGTTGCTTTCATTGATCTCACCAAAGCCTTTGACCTCGTCAACAGATGTGGTCTCTTCATACTAGCAAAGATCGGATGTCCACCAAAGCTACTAAGTATCATCACCTCATTCCATAACAATGTGAAAGGCACAATTCAGCATAGCGGCGCCTCAACAGACCCCTTTCCTATCCGGAGTGACTGTGTTCTCGCACCTACACTGTTTGGGATTTTCTTCTCACTGCTGCTCTCACATGCGTTCAAGCCTTCAGAAGAAGGAATTTTCCTTCACACAAGATCAAATGGCAGATTGTTCAACCTTGCCCGTCTAAGAGCGAAGACTAAAGTATGGAAAGTCCTCATCAGGGAACTCCTCTTTGCTGACGATGCTGCATTAACATCCCACACTGAAGAGTGTCTGCAGAGACTCATCAACAGGATTGCGGCTGCCTACAACAAATTTGGCCTAACCATCAGCCTCAAGAAAATGAACATCGTGGGACAGGACGTCAGAAATGCTCCATCCATCAATATCAGCGACCACGCTCTGGAAGTGGTTCAAGAGTTCACCTACCTAGGCTCAACTATCACCAGTAACCTGTCTCTCGATGCAGAAATCAACAAGTGCATGGGAAAGGCTTCCACTGTTATGTCCAGACTGGCCAAGAGAGTGTGGGAAAATGGTGCACTGACATGGAACACAAAAGTCCGAGTGTATCAAGCCTGTGTCCTCAGTACCTTGCTCTATGGCAGAGAGGCCTGGACAACGTATGTCAGGCAAGAGCGACGTCTCAATTCATTCCATCTTCGCTGCCTCCGGAGAATCCTTGGCATCAGGTGGCAGGACCGTATCTCCAACACAGAAGACCTCGAGGCGGCCAACATCCCCAGCATATACACCCTACTGAGCCAGCGGCGTTTGAGATGGCTTGGCCATGTGAGCTGCATGAAAGATGGCAGGATCCCCAAGGACACATTGTACAGTGAGCTTGTCACTGGTATCAGACCCACCAACCGTCCATGTCTCCGCTTTAAAGACATCTGCAAACGTGACATGAAGTCCTGTGACATTGATCACAAGTCGTGGGAATCAGTTGCCAGTGATCACCAGAGCTGGCAGACAGCCATAAAGGCGGGGCTAAAGTTTGGCGAGACAAAGAGACTTAGCAGTTGGCAAGAAAAAAGACAGAGGCGCAAGGGGAGAATCAGCTGTGTAACAGCCCCGACAACCAATTTTATCTGCAGCACCTGTGGAAGAGTCTGTCACTCTAGAATTGGACTTTATAGCCACTCCAGGCGCTGCTTCACAAACCACTGACCGCCTCCAGGCGCTTACCCATTGTCTCTCGAGACAAGGAGGCCAAAGAAGGAGGTGTGGCAGTGTCACGAAAACATGCTATGTCAAATGATTTTTTTAATCTAACGGCTAGAAACCTGAATATTAAACGGGAGATGAACCTGTCAAACCTTGCAAGCTTCGAACTCAGCCTGCTGACAGTAACCACTGAGGCATATCCCTGGTTGCAGGCTGGAGTGTTCAGTGGTTTAATTGATCAGTGTTTGACGGTATTAGTTTGCTCATCGATCGACGTTCACTGTGGTTAATACCTTAAGCCTGAGGGTAGAGCTAGTGTGTTTGAGAAGGTTCCAGAACAATCAGAGACCCCCTTGAAGGAAATCAGCCACATTGCTGCCTTCCAGAGAACCACCGAACCAGCCATCCACACCCTGAAACCAGAAGCCTCTGAACCACCAAAGGAAAGTCACACAGCCACTGAATGTAGCCTGAAGCCAGCCAAATCACCAACCTCCACAGACTGTATATGGCTTTTATTTCTCGACTCTTAATTTGACCAAACTATCCTTCCCCACTCTGTAACCGATTTGTGTGCATGTGTGAAAGTTGGAGAGTATTTTATTATTTTACTTGGATCGGTTTAAGTACAATAAAGCTAACCTCTTTCTTTGTTAAACTGGAGCAAACCTGTCTGATTATGCTCCATGATCATAAAAAGAGCCAAACAGTTAAACACTCACTGAAATGGCAAGTATATCCACTTCAAAAAAAATAATAAACCTGTTGTGATCAAAAAAGGAATTGGAAAAGAAGGGAGTCCTTTGACGCCTCCTCACATGATCGTAACACCACAAAAAGTCTCTCACTGGAATGTAGTTTACCAAAATTCTCCAGGTAAATAAGTTTACTAAAATACACCCAGTATCTTATGTTAGAATACATTGTAAGGCAAGGCTATGAGAATTTAAGTGTTTAATTCTGTACTCTTTAAAAAAAAAACCCGACACAGCTCATCACTAACATACCCTATGTATCAGTTCTTTGTAGGATAGTATAGTGACATGCACAATTATGTCTAGACATCCCTATACATTTACATAGAGTAAGGCTTTTCTTTAAGCATTCAGACTCAACTGGTCAGATGGACCACATTGGTCTTTCCAGTCTTGCACATTCCTAGTATCCTAAATATAGTCTTTTTCAAAAATGTGCAGACTGGCTAGCTGGAACACAGTGGTCCTTGGCCCATTTCTAAATCAGATAAAAACTGTCCCCATAAAAGGGTATCTCACCATCAGAGGCTTTTAAAATAACTAGTTAAGAATGATGGACAGACAAGTTTTTTAAAATTTCTTTTAATTCAGCAAGACACCTATAAAAAGGTAGAAAGCAACATTAATTTCAGAGTTCCGAATGTTGTATTTGTAGAATAATTAAAATGTCACTATTGTCTCATTAGAACCCCCAGTAAGGATATACATTTATGCTGTATCTGCAGCCATCTTCCAGCTCTACACAAGAATATTGTGAGCATTAAAATATTCAGAAAACAATGGCAGATTTAAGCAATACTATGCAAATTTATATTTATTATGTACATTCTTCATAGAATGGCAAGAGCAGTTGCTTCAGGTACCAATTAGAACAAATTATACATCATCCCAAAAACAAAATCAGAAACAGCCCATGGCACCATACACAGAGACCTTGTCAAACAGTGAACAAAACAATGAAAATGGCAGTTTTACAAAAACGTCATTTTATGTAAAATGACAATGCCCATATCTTGCAATCGCTAACTATGAATGCCCATGTTAGCACTAAATATCACTGAACTTCCAATAATTCAATCTCGTGATAAATGCACTAATGCTCAAGCTAACTTGATTTGCGTGTTCCATCACAATATGCTATTATTGCATAATGATGAATCTATAAAAATAGTGTTTTGCCCCCAGAGCAAAACAAAAGTATAGAGTTTAATCCCTTATAAAGCATTACATTTTAAGATTTAATACTGCATGTAAGCTGGTCAAAATGCAAGAACTTGCATATGTAAAAAATGGTTAGTACCATTCAAATGAATTTTTGCGCTCGAGGCAAGGCATTTGTTTCAGGAAATGGAAGAGTTCAGTCTTTACAGCAACTGTGAGCATCAAAGTCCTCCAGGCCAACCTGAACACAGGTTTGAGCTCCTATCAGTGACTCTCTTACACCTCCTCCAAGTCCTAACAATGTGCACTGAAAGAGAAGGGTTCTTAACGAGGACATATGACCCTCTTATGAACTTTGATCATTTATTAACAATTTAATAGAAGTCAAAAGTTCTCATTTCCAGCCCTATGCCTCATCATAATAGAAATCTATAATTTGGAGTTGAGTTGTTGCTAGACGTTTCTACTGTGATCTCATTGACATACTGGCTTAACTTGTATAGAAGCAGAGGTTCTCCTGTGAGAAAGAGCTAAAGGAATCAACACATTATTTAATCATTTTCTAAACAAAAATAAACAGCTGTTCCAAGTATGATATATGCCCTAATGGTTGAGTGCTAAACAATGTTTGATTGAGTGGTAAATATACTTTTATAAACAAACTATCTAAAAAGTGGCTGTCCCACAATCTTTTTTTATATACAGAAGGATCAAACATTGAACTTTTTTTGAAACTTTGATGGAAATGCTATGCGGAAGCAAGATACAATTCAAGGTTGAATCCAGTCAACAATTCTTGCAATATTAAATATGTTGCATATTTTGTAAATGATGCAAAATTTTGCTGTCCTCTAAATGTATTTCTGTTGGAACTTTGCTGGAAGTACAATGCAGCAGCAAGGTAAGAAGCAATCAAGATGATTGATATTAGCCCTAAAAACAAGATCCTCTTGCAGCTGCTCAACTTGTCTCAGGATTAGTAACATATCTGCACTGGATGAGTATTACTCAGGTGGTGTATACCTTTTAAAATGTCTGGCTGCTTCAGAGCAACACCCAGGATCCTACTGAACCAATATATTCATCAGTTGAGCAAATAAAACTACTTCCATTTGATCAAAACCATTGCCCCTCTATCGAGATGATTCAACACAGAGCTCCTAAATGTTAGAAGCACTATGATTAAAGCGCACATAGGAAATATTTTGCATTGTAAATTATTCCCTTGTTTCCTTCCCTTTTAAATACAAAGTTCAGAAAAATGGCCCTCAACTGCACCAGTGATATTTCCATTTCCCAGATCACTGATATCAACTATTCATGATCAAATTATGAACGCTTTTGTGCTATATGTTGATTATAGAAATTGAACAGACTCCCCAACACCTGCCTGAGATCAGAGACTTTCAAACTGGATTCAACCCAACAACCCTGAGACCTCTGTGTTCCTCCAATTCTGGCCTCTTGTGCATTCTCTATTTCAAAGTCTCCATCACTAGCAGCCATGTCTTCAGCCGCCGAGACCCAAAGCTCTGGAATTCCCTCTCTAAATCTCTCTCCTTTAAGACAGTCTTTAAAACCTAACTCTTTGACCAAGGTTTGAGTCATCTGTCCTAATGTCTCCTTTTGTGGCTTGATGTCACTAAGTGCCTTGGGATGTTCTACTATATTAAAAGTGCTATATAAATGCAAGTTGTCACAATGGTATGAAGATAGTTCCAACCTACTGTACCACTCAGTCTTTGTCTGAATTTTATCTTACCACATTCATTAGTTTGGCCTTCAATGTGCACATAATGATTATAACATTTGGCTCAGCATGTGCCCGACTGAATGCCCACAGCAACTGCAACGCTATTCTTTGGATTTTTCACTAGCTAGACAAGCACTCTTTCCAGGTGGTCAGAGGGCATCTTATGATTATAAAACCTGACATTATCAAGCATAATAGTGTGAGAACATGATTAACTGGAATGAACATATCAAACATTTTATCACTTATTTTCAACAAAAATGAATTGTAACAATATTAAACATATCCCAACAGTTAAGCAGTAAATATATATATTTTTTTATAAACAATTCAAAAAGTAGTTGTCCCACAAATTCCTTTTAATACATAGGTAACTAAACAATTAACTTTTTCTAATTTGCTGGAAGCACAATTCAGCTGTAAGGTACAATCAAAACAGCTCATTCCTGACAATGACGTGTACTGCAAACATGCTCACAAAGAAACTGCAAAGTACAAAGCTATGTTTACTTTCTCCAGGGGAACTGAGCAAGTCAGAGGAGTAAAGAAAGGAAATTGTGTGGAACATTCACTTCCCTGCTAAATGCATTGGAAAACAAAATAAAGATTGTACATAAGGCTCCACTCTGGCTGACCCTCTTGTCTTTTAAGGCAGCATCTCATCCTTGAACAAACCTCTGGTACCCTTCCAATGTCACATTCAAGTAACCATTCTTCCTGTGTCAGCACTGGTGCATCAATGTCAGCAGATGATTGGATCGTGGGGTGGGATTTCATCTCCAATATTCTTACATGCATACTTTCACAAAGGGCCAGAGACATTGAGGCCAATTGTAGTTACTCACTGTTGGCCAGCACCGATCAAATCTGGGGACCTCTGGGCTACATGGCTCGGCACCACACTATTTAGTGCATTTATCCACTGAACCATTATAAAAACTCCAGATGGGCATTTTTACAGAAAAGCTGACTACAGCTGCATTTTATAACATTCAGGACTACTTGAACTGCAGTAAACAAGTCACCACTTCTACTCATCATAAGTAAAGGAGTGAACACTTAAGATCCATTGAAATGCATGGTTAAATTATTAAAGAACCTTATTTTCACTGAAAACATTAGCATCCAAGCCTATTATTTGAATACTGCTCCAGCTCCACGCACTTCACGATATTGCCCAGAGAATTAAGTTACACATTTCTAAAGCTGTTTTAATTCAGTCTAACAATGTGCCTTTATCCCTACTTCAGCAAAGCATCCAGTACCTCACTATAATTGATACTTTTGTTTCCTAAATCCCCAGCTATCCCTGTTGGTCTTTAAAGTGAAGCCAGCACTAAATTATTAGTACTAGATTATGGGTATTTTTGTGTAAGAATGCGTGCACATGAAATTGAATTCACTCAGTCAATAGAGAAGCATCTTCCCACCTTAAGAGTTAGCACTGGTTTCAAATGTAGGTCCAACAAGTGAAAGGATGATATTCATTGGGCCTTACACATTTTTGACAAATCAGTCTTAATCTAAATTCTCCAGCCTTCCATATATGTGAATATACTCTCCATCTATCTGCAAATGAGCTGTCTAGATGAGATGTAATGCTTTTCAATAGGGAAGGTGGATTGAAATCAATGGCACTAAACTGGCAGTCTCAGAGAAGCGATAAGAATGGTTGGTGGAGGAAACAAGTCAAATGATATAACTGGTCTTCTGAAATTAAGCTTAAGTTTCATTGTTGAGACACAGATTTATTCTGAACATGACCCATGCTACATTTGAAGTAAAAGCATTTGCTGCTGCCACGAGGTGAAAACACAGAACGGTGTTTCAGTGCCCTGTGTGCTTACCACCATTTCTTCAACAAGTGCGCAGCACAATTTCAAAAATTAAAAAGGAGTTCCTGCGTGGATCAAATGGTTGAGTATTTCACCTTTACAGGTTTCAGAGTACAAGTTTACAGGCTCAGCGATAGGCAGAGAAATGAAAGGACTTGCATTGATACAGCAGCTTTCATGATCTGTGGACATTTCAAAGTGCTTTACAACTAATGAGGTACTTTTTTGACTTGCATTCACCGTAATAAAGTTGGGAAATGCAATAGCCAATTCGTGCACAGCAGGGTAGCAAAAACAGTAATGAGATAAATGATTAGGTGAACTGTTGTTTTAAGTTATGCTGGTTGAGGGATGAAAAGTGGCCAGGATATTGGGGAACTCCCTTGGCTCTATTTTGCTTTGCTCTGTTATGCCAATCTGGGAGAGTAGATGTTTAACATCTCATCTGAAAGATGGCACCTCCAACAGTACAGCACTCCTCCAGGAATACATTGAAGAGTTTGCCTAGATGATGTGCTCAAGTGCTGCAGTGGAGCTTAAACCTTCAAAGTGTTAGCTAAAGTTCTGCTGGTAGCACTCTCAGCTGAGTCACAAGGTTGTGGATTCAAGTCCCACTCCAGAGACTTGACTACAAAAATCTAGGCTGGCACTCCAGTGCAGTACTGTGGAAGTGCTGCACTGTTGGAGAAAGGCAATTGGACATGTACTTGAAGAGGATGAATTTACAGGGTCTTGGGTAAAAAGCTGGGGTGTGCGGGACTCAGCTGGACAGAGCTTTCAAAAAGCCAGCACAGGCATGATGGGCTGAATGGCCTCCTCCTGTGCTGTAAGTTAGGCCACAGCTGGTGTACCGTGTATAGTTCTGGGCACCGCACTATAGGAAGGATGTGATTGCACCGGAGAGGGTGCAGAGAAGATTCACCAGGATGTTGCCTGGGCTGGAGCATTTCAGCTATGAAGAGAGACTGAAAAGGCTGGTGTTGTTTTCCTTGGAGCAGAGAAGGCTGAGGGGGGACATGATTGAGGTATACCAAATTATGAGGGGCATTGATAAGATAGATAGGAAGAAACATTTTCCCCTTAGCAGAGGGGTCAATAACCAGGGGGCATAGATTTAAGGTAAGGGACAGGAGGTTTAGAGGGGATTTGAGGAAATGGGATTAGATTGGACAGGTGCTTGATGGTTGGTGCAGACGCGTTGGGCCAAAGGGCCCATTTCTGTGCTGTACAACTCCATGCTGTCTTTCAGATGTGTCTTTAAACCAAGACCCAGCCTGCTTTCTAAGGTGGACATAAAAAATTCCATGGCACTATTTCAAAGACCAGAGAATTATCCCCTGTTTCCTGCCCAATATATAACCTTTAATCATCACAAAAAGAAACAGATTATCTGGTCATTACCACATTGCTGTTTGTGGACCCTGCTGTGGACAAATTGGCTACTGCGTTTTCGACATTACAACGGTGACTACACTTCAAAAGTACTTCACTGGCTGCAAAACTCCATGGAACCTCCTGAGACTGTGCAAGGCGCTATATAAATGCAAGTCTGCCTTTCTTCGGACTCAAGATGTGAAAGCAATCCAAGGATGATACCATGTCAACGAACAAATAGGACTTTGACAGAAAGGCAAGCCATCACATCACCCTTCTGGGTAGCTATATACACACCTTAACTATACAACATTTCTGAAATAATAGTTTAACAAACAATGCCTTTGTTTTGCTCCATCTTTAAGATCTAATGTTAGAAAGAAAATAGTGTAAATTTTAATGGGGCCCCTGATGCTCGTCACCTGCACAGACTGGTTTAAAATTCCACTCTGCAAACCTCTAACCAGCCTGCAGTCACCATGTTTACTTACAATCAGCAATAGACACTTGGTTGAGGTAACAGAAAGCTTCCCACAACTGTGGAACGATAACGAGAAAAGCAGGTCATCACTTTCAGCATAGATGGGGGAAAATAACATTAGAATCTCAAATAAGAAAATAAAATGAATTTGCATTATTAGGGTCACAAATGAGCTTTGGAGAGATTAAGTTTGTAAACCACTACTCTAACTTTAAACAGTTGATCTTCAGAAGCTCCAGGACTTTGGAAAAGATTACTTCTCAGACTAAAATGGAGGTACATGCCCAATCTCAAATCAGAGTCTCTTTTAATGCTTAATAACAATTGCAAAATACAGAAAAAATACCCAACACCAATGCTGCGGATTAATTTCTCTTGGGTTTCGATAATGGTTTGCATTTTGAGACATACACAAACTCCCAAATCATTTTAATAAAGAACCTGAATATTTTGACAAAATTAGACCATTTACTACAATAAATTTTAATATAAGAGATGCTGCTCTTCAGGCTAACCACAATATTATACATGAAATGTCATATTAAATCAGTTATAGATAATTCAGAGCTTAAATGTGTAGACATATGTCAGATGGAACACAAGTTGTGGAAACAGCAAACAATTTATACAACGATTTCTGTTGTAGACTGGTGACTGCTGTCTTTCTCACTGATGCAGTGAGATATAACGAGACTAATGTACAACAGAAAGGCTTGGAGTGACTCCACAGTCGGAGGTCCAAAAACGTACAAATTATTCCAGCAGAAACATAATACAAAATGTGATAGATCATCTGACCAACGTCATCTGCACACAAATTACAGATCTCTTTGCACTAATCAGCATCAAACACATTAAAATTATATTCTGCAGGCATGACTAAAAAAGATTGCTATCTTTTACCATGCAGCTGAAGTATCGGCCCAAATTACTTATTCCAATTTTAGTTTTCAATGAAATCTTTTGTACCTTTGGGATCCAAGTTTAAAGTCTGTTGTACTAGGGCATTCCCATCAGGCCACTGGAAATGCTCAAAACAAATCCACTTGGCAAACAAAAAAAACCTCAGGGGCACATGTTGGGCTGAGATGACTCCATCGTCCATTAAGAACATATTCATTTCAAGCTTCAAACAAGCATCTTGCAGCCAAATTCCTGGCAGTTCAAAACTAAAATGAAAAATGCTAATGAGTTACAAGACCTTTCTCTTTCGAATCATGGGACATTTACAATGATTTTATATGGAATTCACCCACTCAACAGGAAGAGCAAAAAGAACAAAACCTCCTGTATTAAACCAACATTTTCATTTTTATTTAGGTTCAGGACAGTTAGCTGATTCAATTTTTAATTAAGGGGCTTCAGCAAATCTCTCGATCCTCCTGGAGAAGATGGAGGGAGTGGGGTGAAGAGTCACTTCATTCTTTTCCCAAAACAAAGGAAAAATGAACCATAGCAAAGCTTGTCCACCACTCGTGCTATCTTGGTCACACAGCTAAATGCAGTGACAAAGCGTAAAATAAATCATTTATGGCAGAAAACACATACAATAGTACAATAACTTACAAGAGGCAGTCCAGTTATAGTAAGCTTCAAGTATGCAACACTGCAACTGTATTTCTTTGGAACTCTACTGAAGAGATTTTATTTTTTCCCCAAGAGAGGGTGCACGGAAATCCATTACTGTGTACAGCTTGCAACTTTGAAATCCCATTGGGATTTTGAAGGGATACTAAAACTCAGCAGCATCTGTAAATTTCTTTTGAACTGTAATTACCGAACACCACAGTTCTCCGTTAAGTGCCAGATTTCCCGTACCTGCAATCATCAATAATGCTCACCTCATGTGCTTCGTGCAAGTTTTCGTAATTATGTTTTTGGGGAGTGTTCGATACCTTGGGCTAATCCTTCCCTAAGTGGATTGTAGGCTGGTATTCCTTGAATCCTTTGCAGGCTTAGCTTGTCTGACTGAAAGCACATTTACAAGATGTAAATAACGCTTGGGAGACTATGCACATACTGCAGAAGGCCTCTCTGTGCTAGTGTAGTCTATAGTGTCATTTCACTTTAAAGTGCTGTAGTAGGTTGCTCCAGTTGTTTCACTGTTTGAGGAGGTCTTTAAGTACAGCCCCAGCACTGGAATCTGAAGACACTGGCAGAGGTGTGAAGGTGGGAAGGGCACTGGAGATTGGTTTCATGAGGAGATGGGGGGCCCCAGCAGCACTAGAGGCTGCTGATGTGATGAGAGGGATGGCGGCAGAACGTGGAGCCAAGAAAGGATTGACATCAGACTTTTTCACTGCACCTACGAATAAAATTCAACAGCATTATTCATGCTATTAATTATACTATGCTAAGGAAATCAGATACTGAATGCAGAAATGATTTGTGCTGTATGTCTAGCTGTTGGTGTTCAATAATTGGAATGTCGCAAACAATTAGTCTACAGTGCCCATTTCCAAACACTTCAAATAACTACATACTACCAGCAAACTCTGGGTTGCAAAATATCACAAATCCAGTCAATGCAACCTGCAAGCTGTCTAGTATAGCAAAGCTCAGCATCAGTAAAGTTCATGAGAGGAAGCCCCTGGGGCTTGTTTTAAAACTCTTGCTTGGGATCTAACATTCAGACAAATAGCTTTGTTTTATCAGCTGACATCATCCAAACACACAAAGCAAAAAAAAAATTCTCTTCATTCACCTTCTGTATTGCAAGGGCACAATAACATATTTTGCTTTATATTCACAAAGCAAATCATTTTCTTCTAATAGATAGCCAACTGAATAAAGGAGGAATTTAAAGCATTTGAAATAAACTACAGAATGAAATGGAGGAAGGAGGCTATTCAAACCCACCAAGTCTGCATGGGTTCCTTGAAACAGCTATCCTATTAGTCCCACTCCCCTGCTCTTTCCCCATATACCTGCAAAGTTTTCCTTTTCAAGTATATATCCATGCTATGATGGTGCATTTAAAGGGCTTATTTCAGAATGTGACCGTATTACATAGAACGTACAGCAGAAAAACAAGACATTCTGAAACAGACTAATTGGTCTATGTTCCACAGGAGCCTCCTCCCATCTCTCCATCAAATCCTAGCAACATATCCTTCTTTGCTTTTCTCCCTCATGTACATGCCAAGCTTCCCCATAGATGCATCTCGGCTATTTACCTCAACTACCCCATGTGGTAATTAGTTCCAAATTCTTACCACTCCTTTGGATAAGGGAGTTTCTCCTGAATTCTCTACTGCATTTATGATTGACTCTCATATTTATGACCCTTAGTTCTCGTCTCCCCCATAAGTGGAAACATCTTCTCTAGACCTACCCCATCAAACTCCATCATTTTAAAAACCTCTATTACATCACTCCTCAGCCTTCGCTTTTCCAGAGAAAGGAGCTTTTTCCTGCCAAGTATAACCTCTCAGTTTTGGTATCATGCTTGTAAATCTTTTTTTCTTCCTCCAGTGCCTCACTATCCTTTTTACAAAATGGAAATCAAAGTAGCTCACAGTACTCCCAGTGTAGTCTAACCAAAGTTTGATACAGGTTTAACAGAACTGAAAAGCAAAGAAATTATATATCTCTCTAGAGAACCCCAGTGCTTTTTTTTTGCTTTTTTAATGGTATTATCCTTCATCGATACTTTGTAGTTATTTGTATATCTGTACCTCTTTATGTTTTAATATTAGTTGCAGAAGAAATAAAGAATGCAACGTTATAAGTGCCTGTACCTGCAGTATGACCGGAAAAGCTACTGGATGGCTGGCTGCTTCCAGATGTGGCTCCAAGCGAGTGCATATCGTGAAATGGAAGCTTCGGAGGAGGAAGGGAAGGTCGAGATTCTACTTCCAGGAACTTCACAAACATTTCAGAGAAAGACTGCAGGGAAAAATACAGAGGTACCTGGTATGATAATCTGCTTCTTCAATGTCTATACCTCCAATAATGCTGTTCTGAATGAATTCAGTTTAACCGCACACCTCAAGATTTACTTAGATTAGTGACAGAGGGCTAAGCATAAGAATCACAAAGGTCAGAGATTTTAGTGCAGGAGGCCCTTTGGCCCACCGTGTCTGTGCATTAGATCCACATCAGAGCTATTTACTCAATCCCATTTCCGTTTTTTCCCTGTATCGCTTAATTTTTTCTTCGTGTGTTAACTTAACCCTTCCTTAATCTTCAGGATTGACTTGGATATGTACATAACAACAGAGTGGATTATAAAAGTATTTGCTTGGTGGCAAAGAATCTCGGGACACCGTGATGCTAAGAAAGTCACCATCTAAATTGGAAGTTCTTGTAATTGCGGAAATGTTGCCTTTGTCTTAGTTTTTTGAATTCTCTCCCCAATGCTCTTCCAGACCTCTCGCTGCCTTTAAAAACTTTTTCAAAATCCATCCTTTCAACCAGACTGTTAATCAGCTCTCCCCAACTACTTTCAGCATCATTCTTTTAGCCCTTTTTATTGATTTTCTTTCCCTGCATTTTCTGTTAGAGCCATTATACAATTGCAAGTCATTGGAGTAGTGCATTCCATATCCTAATAACTTTTCGTCTTAAAGTTCAGAGAGATGGGGAAAGTGCATAAGATTTCTTAAGTTTCCTGAGCAATGGGTTGGGTGGTTGGGGGGGAGGGGAGGGTGGGGTGGGGGGCAGTAAGGGAAGGAAAGAAGCAAGAGACGAAGAGATGGCAACAGTGAAAAAGGAATTAGCATCATGCCTGTGGTTCATTTGCAGTTGACCCACGCTGGGCTTTCTATGAGGAACAGCAGCAACGAGCTTCAGATGCAGCTGGGAAGTGTCAGATAAAAGAGTAACTGTCACCAGCTGTGGGGGTCAATCTTGGAGAATTCAATCAGACTCCAGCAAAACGAATTGGTGAGTTTAAGTGTTACAAATAGGTATGATCGAAATACAATGACGGAAAATTTTGTAGAAAGGGTGCGCATAGACAATACTAATTACACACATAGAAATGAAAGGACTTGCATTTATATAGTCACTGTGGGCAAATAGGCAGCCAATTTGCACTCCAGCAAACAAAATAATAACAGAATAATAATCTATTTTTAGTGATGTTAGTTGAGGGATAAATATTGGCCAGGACACTAGGGAGAAATACCCTGCTCTTTGTAAACTGCCATGGGATCTTATGCCATCCACCTGAGGGGGCAGACAAAGCCTTCGCTTAAAATCTTATCTGAATAGAGTAACTTCGACAGTGCAGTGCATCCTCTGTATTGCACAGTGAAGTGTCAGTCTGGATTTTGTGCTAAAGTGCCTAGAGCTGGACTTGAACCAATTACCTTCTGACTTAGAGGCGAGAGCGTCACCAAGCCAAGGCTGCACTACTGGTCAAAGAGGATATCACAGCTGTGCTGAAGGAGGGCACTATGGAGGACTCGAGCAGTGAGGCAATATGGGCAGAACTCAGAAATAGGAAGGGTGTGGTAACAATGTACTACAGGTCTCCCAACAGCGAGCGTGAGATAGAGGTACAAATATGTAAACAGATTATGGAAAGATGTAGGAGCAACAGGGTGGTGGTGATAGGAGATTTTAATTTTCCCAACATTGACTGGGATTCACTTAGTGTTAGAGGTCTAGATGGAGCAGAATTTGTAAGGAGCATCCAGGAGGGTTTTCTAGAGCAGTATGTAAATAGTCCAACTCGGGAAGGGGCCATACTGGACCTGGTGTTGGGGAATGAGCCCGGCCAGGTGGTTGAAGTTTCAGTAGGGGACTACTTTGGGAAGAATGCTAAATTGGGGGAAGGCCAACTATACCAAAATTCGGCAGGAGCTGGGGAATGTAGATTGGGAGCAGCTGTTTGAAGATAAATCCACATTTGATATGTGGGAGGCTTTTAAAGAGAGGTTGATTAGCGTGCAGGAGAGACATGTTCCTGTGAAAATGAGGGATAGAAATGGCAAGATTAGGGAACCATGAATGACAGGTGAAATTGTGAAACTAGCTAAGAGGAAAAAGGAAGCATACATAAGGTCTAGGCGGCTGAAGAAAGACGAAGCTTTGGAAGAATATCGGGAATGTAGGACCAATCTGAAACGAGGAATTAAGAGGGCTAAAAGGGGTCATGAAATATCTTTAGCAAACAGGGTTAAGGAAAATCCCAAAGCCTTTTATTCATATATAAGGAGCAAGAGGGTAACTAGAGAAAGGATTGGCCCTCTCATGGACAAAGGAGGAAAATTATGCGTGGAGTCAGAGAAAATGGGTGAGATTCTAAACGAGTACTTTGCATCGGTATTCACCGAGGAGAGGGACATGATGGATGTTGAGGTTAGGGATAGATGTTTGATTACTCTAGGTCAAGTCGGCATAAGGAGGGAGGAAGTGTTGGGTATTCTAAAAGGCATTAAGGTGGACAAGTCCCCAGGTCCGGATGGGATCTATCCCAGGTTACTGTGGGAAGCGAGAGAGGAAATAGCTGGGGCCTTAACAGATATCTTTGCAGACACGGGTGAGGTCCCGGAGGACTGGAGAATTGCTAATGTTGTCCCCTTGTTTAAGAAGGGTAGCAGGGATAATCCAGGTAATTATAGACCGGTGAGCCTGACGTCAGTGGTAGGGAAGCTGCTGGAGAAGATACTGAGGGATAGGATCTATTCCCATTTGGAAGAAAATGGGCTCATCAGTGATAGGCAACATGGTTTTGTGCAGGGAAGGTCATGTCTTACCAACTTAATAGAATTCTTTGAGGAAGTGACAAAGTTAATTGATGAGGGAAGGGCTGTAGATGTCATATACATGGACTTCAGGAAGGCGTTTGATAAGGTTCCCCATGGTAGGTTGATGGAGAAAGTGAAGTCGCATGGGGTCCAGGGTGTACTAGCTAGATGGATAAAGAACTGGCTGGGCAACAGGAGACAGAGAGTAGCAGTGGAAGGGAGTTTCTCAAAATGGAGACGTGTGACCAGTGGTGTGCCACAGGGATCCATGCTGGGACCACTGTTGTTTGTGATATACATAAATGATTTGGAGGAAAGTATAGGTGGTCTGATTAGCAAGTTTGCAGACGACACTAAGATTGGTGGAGTAGCAGATACTGAAGGGGACTGTCAGAGAATACAGCAGAATATAGATAGATTGGAGAGTTGGGCAGAGAAATGGCAGATGGAGTTCAATCATGGCAAATGCGAGGTGATGCATTTTGGAAGATCCAATTCAAGAGTGAACTATACAATAAATGGAAAAGTCCTGGGGAAAATTGATGTACAGAGAGATTTGGGTGTTCAGGTCCATTGTTCCCTGAAGGTGGCAACGCAGGTCAATAGAGTGGTCAAGAAGGCATACGGCATGCTTTCCTTCATCGGACGGGGTATTGAGTACAAGAGTTGGCAGGTCATGTTACAGTTGTATAAGACTTTGGTTCGGCCACATTTGGAATACTGCGTGCAGTTCTGGTCGCCACATTACCAAAAGGATGTGGATGCTTTGGAGAGGGTGCAGAGGAGGTTCACCAGGATGTTGCCTGGTATGGAGGGCGCTAGCTATGAAGAGAGGTTGAGTAGATTAGGATTATTTTCATTAGAAAGACGGAGGTTGAGGGGGGGGACCTGATTGAGGTGTACAAAATCATGAGAGGTATAGACAGGGTGGATAGCAAGAAGCTTTTTCCCAGAGTGGGGGATTCAATTACTAGGGGTCATGAATTCAAAGTGAGAGGGGAAAAGTTTAGGGGGGATATGCGTGGAAAGTTCTTTACGCAGAGGGTGGTGGGTGCCTGGAATGCGTTGCCAGCGGAGGTGGTAGACGCGGGCACGATAGCGTCTTTTAAGATGTATCTAGACAGATACATGAATGGGCAGGAAGCAAAGAGATACAGACCCTTAGAAAATAGGCGACAGGTTTAGATAGAGGATCTGGATTGGCGCAGGCTTGGAGGGCCGAAGGGCCTGTTCCTGTGCTGTAATTTTCTTTGTTCTTTGTTGATATCAGAAAATAATGCATTGCACAACCGTGACAACTTTAAAAATTGCTGCCATGCATCAGCTGAGTGGAGCATCTTGATCTGCATATAGAGTCATAGAGTTATACAGCACAGAAACAGGCCCTTCGGCCCATCATGTTTGTGCCGGCCATCAAGCACCTAACTATTCTAGTCCCATTTTCCAGCACTTGGCCTATCGCCTTGCATGCTATGGCATTTCAAGTGCTCATCTCTATACTTCTTAAAGGTTGTGAAGGTTCCTGCCTCTACCATCCCTTCAGGCAGTGTGTTCCAGATTCCAACCACCCTCTGGGTGAAAATTTCTTTCCTCAAATCCCCTCTAAACCTCCTGCCCCTTACCCTAAATCTATGCCCCCTGGTTCTTGACCCCTCCACTAAGGGAAAAAGTTTCTTCCTATCTAACCTATCAATGCCCCTCATAATTTTGTATACCTTAATCATGTCCCCCCCTCAGCCTTCTCTGTTCTAAGGAAAACAATCCTAGCCTTTTCAGTCTCTCTTCCTAGCTGAAATGCTCCAACCCAGGCAACATCCTGGTGAATCTCCTCTGCACCCTCTCCAGTGCAATCACATCCTTCCTATTGTGTGGTGCCCAGAACTGTACACAGTACTCCAGCTGTGGCCCAGCTAGCGTTTTATACAGCTCCATCATAACCTCCCTGCTCTTACATTCTATGTCTCGGCTAATAAAGGCAAGTATCCCATCTGCCTTCCTAACCACCTTATCTACCTGTGCTGCTGCCTTCATGGACAAGTACGCCAAGGTCCCTCTGACCTTCTGTACTTCCTAGGGTCCTACCATCCACTGTATATTCACTTGCCTGGTTAGTCCTTCCAAAATGCATCACCTCACTTCTCAGGATTAAATTCCATTTGCCACAGCTCCGCCCATCTTACCAGCCCATCTATATCGTCCTGTAATCTAAGGCTTCCCTCCTCACTATTTACGACACCACCAATTTACTGGTCATCTGTGAACTTACTGATCATACCTCTTAGATTCACGTCGAAATCATTAATGCACACTACAAACAGCAAGGGTCCCAGCACCGATCCCTGCGGTACACCACTGGACACAGGCTTCCACTTGCAAAAACAACCCTCGACCATTACCCTCTGTTTCCTGCCACCAAGGCACTTTTGGATCCAATTTGCCCTGGATCCCATGGGCTCTTATCTTCTTAACCAATCTCCCATGCGGGACCTTATCAAAAGCCTTACTGAAGTCCATGTAGACTACATCAACTGCCTTACCCTCATCTACACATCTAGTCACCTCCTCGAAAAATTCAATCAAGTTAGCTAGATACGATCTCCCCCTGACAAAGCCGTGCTGACTATCCCCTGCCTCTCCAAGTGGAGATTAATCCTGTCCCTCAGAATTTTTTCCAATAGTTTCCCAACCACTGATGTTCGACTCACCGGCCTGTAATTACCTGGTTAATCCCTGCTACCTTTCTTGAATAATGGTACCACATTCGCTGTCCTCCAGTCCTCTGGCACCTCTCCTGTGGCCAGAGAGGATCTGAAAATTTGTGTCCGAGCCCCTATCACATCCCTTGCCTCACACAACAGCCTGGGATACATCTCATCTGGGCCTGGGGATTTATCCACTTTTAAGCCCACTAAAGCATCTAATACTTTCTCCCTTTCAATGTTAATATGTTCAAGTATATCGCAATCCCCCTCCCTGATCTCTACACCTACATGGTCATTCTCCAGAGCGAAAACAGATGAAAAGTAATCATTTAAAACCTCACCTATGTCCTCCGGCTCCACACACAGATTGCCACTTTGGTCCCTTATGGGCCCTACTCTTTCCCTGGTTATCCTCTTGCCTTTAATATACTTATAAAACGCCGTAGGATTTTCCTCTCTTGTCATGCCTCTCCTGTTTTCAGTGCTCCGAATCTGCCATAAGCCTCCTTTTTTTCCTGATACAATACTCTATATCCCTCGACATCCAGGGTTCCCTGGACTTACTGGTCCTACCCTTGACCTTAATGGGAACATACTGGCCCTGAACTCTCACTATTTCCTATTTGAATGCCTCCCACTGGTCTGATATAGACTTTCCTACAAGTAGCTGCTCCCAGTCCATTTGGCCAGATCCTGTTTTATCAAATTGAAATCAGCCTTCCCCCAATTCAGTACCTTTATTTCTGGCCCGCCTTTGTCCTTTTCCATAACTACCTTAAATCTTAGAGTTATGGTCACTATCCCCGAAACGCTCCCCCACTGATACTTCTACCACTTGTTCAGCTTCATTCCCTAGGATTAGGTCCAGTACTGCCCCTGCTCTTGTAGGACTTTCTACATACTGGCTCAAAAAGCTCTCCTGTATGCATTTTAAGAACTCCTCCCCCTTTAAGTCTTTTGCACTAAGACTATCCCAGTTGATATTAGGTAAGTTGAAATCCAATGTCTACAAATTCCAGTAAATAAAATAAAACTGCCTCTCTGCGCCCCACAATAAAAGTTTACTAAGAACAATCCTGATACATGAGAATGATCACATGCTATACCCTACTCCAAGAGTTCAACTGGCCATTAGAAAGCACACTGGCTTTTGCTTTTGGCTTTTAGTACCATATGAACCCCTCAATGAGACTACCATTTAATAATTAATCTACAGCATGTTTTGGTCTCTTTACTATATATCTTTTTAAACTAACTATACATGAGAAAGTATGAAGAGAGCAGAACTTACGCTGTTGAAGACTATCTGCTTGTCTGGCCTCTGGGGGGTATTTGGTACACTTTGGGTTCCACTAGCTCGGCTAACACCAAGCCAACTAGTGACCCATCCAGTAACACCGCGATGCTCGCTATCCAAGAGCTAGTAGAAACATAACACACAAGTTAAAATTGTAAATATAAAACTATTACAACTGAACTACAGAAAATGCAACCATCAACTTGCCTTGATGAAGGACTCATCATTTCATTATTTGTACTTGACAATTGTACGGGCATGGAAAAAGCTTTCTCTTCACTATTTTTAATAACAAGTATTTAGCAATAATGTGTGCAGGAATAAATTGTAATTTGCAAATTATTACATAAAATACAAGAGGCTGTGTCAAATATGGATGCCTGCAAAATGCAGAGCTGAGGACTGATGTATCCTGTTATAAAGGAATCAGTGCCAAATGAATGTCACGTGATGTGAGAAGAGTTATGTCTTAAGGTGTTCGACAAGATCATGACGAATTAATGTAATAATTGTTTTACTGATTCATTTGCCAATATACTGTTGTGAGGATAGGACTCTGTCTTTGATAATGCTGTAATCCGAGTAAATTTTAAAGGTGCAGTAACTCACAGTTTTAATAGTAGTTTGAATAGTTCTAAAGTGTAGGCTGAATGTTTGAGCAGACCTCCTGCCAAAACAGGGTGGAGTCTCAGGGAAGTGCAAGTCATTAATAACAAACTTGTGAGCCACAGCAGCAATTGCTATTGTCTGTATAAGATTGATGATAAATGTTACAATTGCTGGCTGTTGGTTCAAACCAAAGAGAGGCAGGAGAAAAAAAGAATGCCGCTAAAATATGTTGGATAGGAGTAGGAAGATCTATGCACAATTGAGCTCAAGATGTGTAACCTTGCTGGCTAAGGAGGAAAACCAGAATTTGAGCTGGTGTGGGCAAAAACGATTGGACTTGCAGTCAGATTACCAGCACTTTGGGGTATAAAGGTAGGTAGGTTGTGGAGAGTCAGGTTCAGAGGGAGTAGAAGTCAAGACAACACCTTGGCTTGTATGGGTGGACATAATGCTGGCAGGAGCCTAACATCCATTTGGCTAACGAAGCTGAAAAAGAAAAAACAGGCAACACAAGCTACTCTGTCCAGTAACCCAACAGGTGATACAAGATCTGTTTGGAACTGTTAATTACAGCCTAGACACTGTAATGTGTTGGTCTCTGCTGTGTGCCAATACAAGATTTGCTGTGACCAATTGGTATCAAGTTTGAATCTCTTGAAATTCTGGTGCAATACAGGTGTTATACTGCTCAAGAACTGTCGCCTGATTCTCAGTCAAATTGAATTGCATAGATTCACAAAGCCACAGGGCTCGTCAACTGGAATGTACTTATGGTATTGGTAACAGTATTTCTAATTCCTGCATAAGCTGGTTTATGTCTCAGTCAATCTGCCATTCAAAAAAAAAGTAAAATCCATCAGGCTTTTCATATGCACTTGGCTTTCAGAGGAATATGACATTTGGAAGAGCAGAAAAATAGAAAATACAACTTTACTGAAGATTTGGTACACAAAGAAAATTAAGATTAAAGAGTTTACAGTTTGCATTACTTTAGTAGAAAATATAACAAAAACCACAAAAATGTCAGCACCATGGATGGGATTTTTTTTTCAAGAAAGCAAGTCTAAGCTCATTAGAATGCCCTTGCAATTTTACTAACTGCACTGGAAATAGCAGTGACCATATTGTCTTACCTGATTAATTTCTTCTTTCTTAAGTCCCAGAACACTTCCCAACAGCCGCATTGCTTCATTACGCTTGTTCTTCGGAGTATGGAAGTAGCCCACGAACAGATTTCTCATCAGGACCCTTTCGAAGAAAAGCGAACTGGTTAATACAACAAACGCAACAACAAATCCATATTTGGATTGGTTGACATGCAAGATAACAACACTTCTGCTTTTACTGTATGGTGCAATGGTACTTTTTAAAAACATACCTTCCAAGACATTGTGAATTGGGCTGTTGAATTCAAGTTACAAATACTGAAAGTTTTCCTTCTTAAAAGTGATCAAAATTGTTTTAATGGTTACCCGCTTCATTCACTATTCAATATTTACTTCAGGACAATTCAACAAAAACAGAATCAACTTTTAGTAGGTATTCTCATGCTGTGTGAATATGCAAGTTCATTGCTGACAATTTTAACATCCCTGCAAATTCCCTCAGCTGCTTATGATTAAATGCACCCTGTGATGTGGTACTGAGCCACAGCTATAGGTCTCAAATTCAATCACCAAACTGTTAGAGGTTAGCTGATCTCAAGTGAGGCAACAGTAGAAAGGTAGAACAACTGGCCTAGCAATCTATGATGTAAAAGGTTGGGGGTGCAGGATGGGTGGTGAGAGGGTGCACATGAAATAAGTTGGAATTCTCCCTTATAATGACTATCCTTTGACCCCTGCTGTCAAGTCTGCATGTGTAAATACTGGATGACGTCAGGATTTAGCTTGAATGTGTCGATCTCCATAGGTGAATAGCCTGTCGACAATCTGTGTCTGGGCTCACAAAGACAGTAGTTACCGATGGAATCACATACCAGGAAGTCAGGACCTTCAGTAAATTGGAGAAGCAATAACTTTTTTTGTTTTAAATCATTGTAATTGCACATAATGTAGAGCAATAGCAAATTCTCCCCATTGTTTCAATGGACAAATGCAGCAAATGCTGTGGGATTGAGCCACTGAGACCAGGTTAGTTCGCTCCTCTGCTCTGTGCCTGATTCAGTCAAGGCAATTCTAAAATAGCTCAATATCTCAGGCTTAGAGGAGAATGGAAAAAGGTTAGGGATCCTTCACCAGAGTACCATTCAATGACTACTACTGGAAAATGTGTGCTTGTGGATGCCTGACAAGAACAGGATTGGGCTTGGATCTGATGCTCTTTATGGTGAAACAGTCTACTGAAAAAAACATTGTCCGAACTCACCAATTAAGAATAGAGTTGCTGGTAGCTGTGAGCTGTACTCCAGTAAAGGTCAGGAAGGCATATCATGCCGAATAGAAGTACAAAGACACAAAATGGTGGGGTGGCTGCAGATGATCTCAGCATTCATATTTGAGTTTATCAATCATAGAAGAAAGCTCGATCTCAGTGATGAACCCCAACCAAAATGTGTGCTTCAAACCCAAACAACAGATGACTAGCCGATAATTCATAAATTAACAACATTTAGAATGCTATAAAATGCAAAGATTACACTCTTAATCCTAGCACAAAAAGCTTAGCCAACAGTAGGTTGTTACAAAAAATACTTTGGACGCTGAAAATCTGATTTATTTCAGAAAATGCTGGAAATACTCAGAAGGTCTGGCAGCATCTGTGGAGACACAGTTAACATTTCAGGTCGATGACCTTTCATCAGAACTGGAAAAAGTTAGAAATGTAATAAGTTTTAAACAGGGAATGAGAGGAAAAAACAAAAGGGGAGGTCTGCAACAAGGTGGAGGGCAGGAGTGATTAAGTGACAAAGGGAAAGGCAAAAGTGGATGAAAATGGGACAGGTAAAGAAACAAAAGATAAGTCTAGAGTAGGTTATTACAGTTGTTCAAATAAGTGTCACTGAAAGTCAAATGTTTCCTAATGTTTTGCTTCCTGACAGGTTGCTGCTACATTTCAAGTTGAATTACTTCAATCCAGAGTAATCAGAATTCTCCTTTCACTGCATGACATAACCTAATACCATCCATTCAACATGCTGGTCTTGCTGGACTACAACAGCCACATTAGGATTGCAAACAAACTATTAATCTATTTTAGTCAGAAAATAAAGATGAGCATCAGTGCTTACTTGTCAATTTTACCTTCACTGTTGTTGACTAGGTTCAGTAGCTTTTTCTGAGCATCTTCCAACATGTCCTGTTGAGACACAACTATAAAAGAAATACAAAAGATTAATGGAGGGAAGTTTTTTTTTTAAGATCAGAAAACAGTAATTTGCCATTTAACCAAAAGCAGACCAGAACAGCTAAAGTGATCAAGCTCTAAAATCGTACTGACAGAAGCCAGTGTTTGAGGCCTGCAAGGTGCTCACAATCCACTAGCCTCAGTTTTGGTGAGTTTCAATAATTCCAGCAACGCAGCCACATGCCAGTGAAACATTCCAGAAAAGGAACAATGCTCAGTCCTGTTTAGACAGCCTTGCCTAACTAGTCAGAGTATACGATATTCCCAAATGCTATGCAAAAGGGTAGGAAAGAGGAGGGTAAAGAGTCAAGTCTGAGGTATGCAAGGTTCTTTGTTTCTATGTTTCCCCTTTATGACAAATGATTATATTCTGACCTAAAAAATCCTCAGTATTATGCAGTACCCCAGTACAAATCACTGCCTTCAAGTCAGAAAATTGACTATAGAGACACTTTGTTTAAGTCTCCATGCATTGCCTTTTTTCCAATGGAAAGAGATTTGGTTTTCTTAGCCTCTCTTCATAGTACAATTGACTAAAACCTGGAATTATTTTGATGCCTTTTTTGAACAGCTTGACTTTTCCAGAAACAGAGTGACCACAATGGAGCACCATATTCAATGTGTAATTTATGATGACTTTACAGTGCAACAGAAAAATAGGAAAAGTGCCTGCCTCAAGTTTCACATTTTCATTCCCAAAGTACATTTCTTGAAATCTTTTCAATAAAACTTAGAAAATATCATTTTGAAATTAAAATCATTTACATCTTCTGTTACGTTTATACGAAAAGTAAACATTGCAATTAGGAACCTAACTTGGTACAAAATTGCATCACGGAAACAATTTCATTTTAATACGTCACGGTGGCAACAGTAACTGACTGCCATTGAGCAGGTGAATCATCCTCGGCTGGGATCATAGTGAAGCAAGAATGAACAAGGCAGGCTTACTAAGTTAAGGTTACCACGCTCTTAATTTCATGGAATAATAACCAAGCACACAACTCAAATTAGGAAACAAAAACATTTCCAACCGAGAGCATTGGGACTAATATCTAGAGTTTGGCGTTTTGTGGCCAAAGATGTGCATTTTAATTTGAAGTTGCTAAAACATCATACCATGATTTAGAATGCCAAGCCAACTTGCACATAGGACAGGTCAAAATGGAAGGGTTGCAGCTCCAGTTATAAAAAGATGATATAGTTGAGATTACATATAAGTCTATAAAAAGGAAAGTAGCTCAAGTAAACACTGGTTCCTTAGAGGCAGAGGACCAGTAATTAAATGAGGAATGAGGAAATGGCAGTGATATTGAACAAATATTTTGTGTCTGCCTTCACAGTGGTGGACACAAATTACATACCAGAAATAAAGGGTAACCAAGGAGCTAGTAAGAATGAGGAACTTAAAGCAATTAAAATCAGCAGAGAAAACATATTAGAGAAACTTAAAGGACTAAAAGCTGACAAATCCCCAGCTTGACATCAGTCATCAGGAAAATGCTGGAATCTATTATTAAGGAAGTCATAACAATGCACTTAGA
Source organism: Heterodontus francisci (assembly GCF_036365525.1). Classification (NCBI taxonomy): domain Eukaryota; kingdom Metazoa; phylum Chordata; class Chondrichthyes; order Heterodontiformes; family Heterodontidae; genus Heterodontus; species Heterodontus francisci. The sequence continues at coordinate 23,677,387 of NC_090379.1, forward strand.
TCACAGTTTGATCAGACAGAGTCAATATGGTTTTATGACAGGGAAACAGTGTTTGACAAATTTTAGATTTTTGAGGATGTAACTAGCAGAGTAGATAAAAGGGAGCCAGTAGGTTCAGCATACTTGGATTTCCAAAAGGCATACAATAAGGTGCCACACAAAAGGTTAATATGCAAGATAAAGGTTCATAGAAGTGGGGGTAATACATTAGTATGGATGGTGGACTGGTTAACAGATAGGAATCAGACGGTAGGGATAAACGGGGCATTTTCAAGTTGATAGGCTATAATTAGTGGAGTGCCACAAGGATCAGTGCTGGGGCCTCAAGTTATTTATGGTCTAGATTAATGAGCTTAGGTGAAGAGACCAAGAATAATGTATCCAAGTTAGATTAGTATTGTCAGCCAGGTGGGAATGCAAGTTGTGAGGAGGACACAAAGAGGCTGTTAAGAGATACAGATAGGTTAAGAGAGTGGGCAACAACTGGGGAATCTAGAACACGGCGCACAGTCTCGGGATAAGGGGTCGATCATTTAGGACTGAGATGAGGAGAAATTTCTTTACTCAGAGGGTTGTGAATCTTTGGAACTGTCTACTCGAGGGTTGTGGATGCTCCATCGTTGAGTAGATTAAAGGTTAAGATAGACAGATTTTTGGTCTCTCGGAGACAAGGGATATGGGGAATGTGCAGGAAAGTGGAGTTGAGACAGAAGATCAGCCATGATCGTATTGAAAGGCGGAGCAGACCCGAGGGGCCACATGGCCTACTCCTGCTCCTAGTTTCTATGCTCCTATGTGAGAGAAGGAGTGTCAACAAAAAGGTTGTGAAACAATTTTGATGCAGCTGAATAAGGGAGGTGGTCCAAAGGTGATCCTTGGTTCCAGTTATAGGCCACCAGGATATTTCTGTAGAAAGTGAACAGGGTAGTTCAGCAACACAGGGCATACTGAGAGAAAATTAGAAGGGCAGGAGAACAGGATAGAATTGATGCTTTGGAAGATTTAAATTACCCATCCAGTAAAGAGGGGAAGCCAAATTTGGAAGGAAGTAAAGCAGTCAACAATTGCTTCCTAACTCATGATATAGAGGTCAATACTAAGAAAACTAATTTATTAAATTGAGTCCTTAAGCAGTGAATCCAGGATGTCAGATAGATGCATGTGGGATGCATTTGTAACATTGGTTTTATTACCAGATTTCAGGAGGCCTCAATTTTCAGGATACATTGGGATATCCCTTAAAGTAGAAATAACAGTGGAAAAATTAAGTTTATTTAAATCTGGACTTATATGCATATTCCTTGAATAAAAAGGAGGGTAGATGGTGCAGTGAAACCTGAATAGAGGTGTTCACAGAGAAAATACCCCTCGCCCATCACTTGATCAGGCTGACCTACACTGGCTTCCAGTCTCCTATGTCTCAAATTTGAAATTTCTCTTCCTAGTGTTAAAACGCTGGATAACTCTGCATTCCTCCAATGTTGGCCTCCTGTGCATAGTTGTCCTTCGTCCCACCATTGGCAGCTCAGTCTTCAATTCTGGAATTCCCTTCCTAAATCTCTCCACCTTGCCTCTCCTCCTTTGACACACTTGTTTAAACCCCCTCTGACTATACTTTGTCACCCCTCACACCATTATCATCATCTTTGGCTCAGTGTCCCTTGTCTAATTAAGTTTCTGTGAAGAGCCTCGGGATGTTTTTCTACATTAAAGGAGCTATATAAGTGCAAGTTAATACCATTAAAATTTCTCTCAAAGAAATATTTCACTTAGTACAAAACCAATAACTGCCAAGAGAGTTAGTGCATGCTCAAGGTACAGACCAGCTAATAAAGCCACTGTTAGAAATGTTAAAAGGGTATTATAGAAAGAGGATTGTGAGCTGATACAGTACTAATGGTAAAGCTTTAACAGTTAGCTCAGAAGCCTGTTACAGAAACACAGAAAATAGGAGTAGGCCATTTGGCCCTGCTCCGCCATTCAAAAAAGATCATGGCTGATCGTCTAATTCAGTACCCTGTTCTGTTTTCTCCCCATATCCCTTGATCCAGAGGCGGGAAGAGTGCACAGTCTTCCTCTAGTTCCACTTCTCCACGGGTCACAACACACATTTAAATGTTTTACCCAGTTACCGACAGGGCCAATTATATACTTTATCTATTTTTGTTTCAGAATAAAATACACCAACCCGTTTTCTTTAATAAACAACAAAATTATTAATTTATTATAAAACAAGACTTCCGACAGTGATATTGTTTTAACATACTGATGTGGCATATGGTCCACTGAAGCGTGCTTGCAGTGGTTCACCCTGAAAAGGCAGTAATACGAACACCTCATCCCCTGGTTGAAATGGTCGGGTCTTGGCATGCTTGTCTGCCCATTTCTTCATGGTTGTCTGGGAAGCTTTAAGGTGCTCCTGAGCCACTTGGCAGACTCTTGACAGCCGCTTTCTAATACATAATCTAACATGTAAGATTCATCCCTCTGTTCTAAAAACTTATCTTTGATTAGTTTTAGAGGACCTCTTACCTCAACTCCATAAACTAATTCAGAAGGACTAAAACTGGTAGATTCATTTGGTGAATCCCTAGTGGCAAACAAAAGAAATTCCAACCCTTTACCCCAATCATGGGGATATTCATGACAGTATGTCAAAAGTCCGAGTGTATCAGGCCTGTGTCCTCAGTACCTTGCTCTATGGCAGCGAGGCCTGGACAACATATGTCAGCCAAGAGCGACGTCTCAATTCATTCCATCTTCGCTGCCTCCGGAGAATACTTGGCATCAGGTGGCAGGACCGTATCTCCAACACAGAAGTCCTCGAGGCGGCCAACATCCCCAGCTTGTACACACTACTGAGTCAGCGGCGCTTGAGATGGCTTGGCCATGTGAGCCGCATGGAAGATGGCAGGATCCCCAAAGGCACATTGTACAGCGAGCTCGCCACTGGTATCAGACCCGCCAGCCGTCCATGTCTCCGCTTTAAAGACGTCTGCAAACTCGACATGAAATCCTGTGAAATTGATCACAAGTCGTGGGAGTCAGTTGCCAGCGTTCGCCAGAGCTGGCGGGCAGCCATAAAGACAGGGCTAAAATGTGGTGAGTCGAAGAGACTTAGTAGTTGGCAGGAAAAAAGACAGAGGCGCAAGGGGAGAGCCAACTGTGCAACAGCCCCGACAAACAAATTTCTCTGCAGCACCTGTGGAAGAGCCTGTCGCTCTAGAATTGGCCTTTATAGCCACTCCAGGCGCTGCTTCACAAACCACTGACCACCTCCAGGCGCGTATCCATTGTCTCTCGAGATGAGGAGGCCCAAAAGAAGAATGCCCCGATCATTGCTTTGAGGGTCTGATGGCACCGTTCTAAAGCCCCTTGCGACTGTGGGTGGTATGCTGAGGACTTTGTGTTATACCCAGATTACTCAAAACTTACTGAAAAATTTTAGACATAAAATTGGAACCTTGTTTCGACTGGATCTCAATCCGTAATCTATATCGAGTGAAGAACAGGGGTTATCTTGTCTACCACTACCTTAGCAGAAATTGTTCTCAAGGGAATGGGCTCTGGGAACCGAACAGCCATATCGATAATAGTGAGTATATATTGATGTCCCACTTCTGTTTTCGGTAAAGGTCCCACACAGTCTACCAACACCCTACAAAATGGTTCCCCAAAATCAGGTATGGGAAGTATAGGTGCTGGTTTTATGGCAGGTTGCAGTTTTTTCCACAATCTGGCACATATGGCACATTTTACAAAACTGCACCACCTCCTTGCAAAGACCTGGCCAGTAAAAATGTTGATCTATACGTGATTGGGTCTTCTGGATCCCCACATATTCCGCCATAGGAATTTCATGGGCTATCCTCAATATTCCTGGCGATACTTGAGCGGAACCACTATCTGGTGAACCACTGTCTATTCTTCATCCACAGGTCTGTGAGGAGGTCTCCACTTCCTTATCAGAATCCCATTTTTAATATAGTAGCCTTCCGGAACTCCCTTGACTTCAGCTAGAACCGATTGTGCCACTTTACTTGACCAGAGAAGACTTACTGAACTTTTCTGTCGGATTATCCAAATCCCCAAAGGGCAGTACAGTGGCGCAGTGGTTAGCACCGTAGCCTCACAGCTCCAGTGACCCGGGTTCGGTTCTGGGTACTGCCTGTGCAGAGTTTGCAAGTTCTCCCTGTGACCGTGTGGATTTATGCCGGGTGCTCCGGTTTCCTCCCACAGCCAAAGACTTGCAGGTTGATAGGTAAATTGGCCATTGTAAATTGCCCCTAGTGTAGGTAGGTGGTAGGAGAATTGAGGGAAGGTGGGGATGTGGCAGGGAATATGGGATTAATGTAGGATTAATATAAATGGGTGGTTGATGGTCGGCACAGACACGTGGGCTGAAGGGCCTGTTTCAGTGCCGTACCTCTCTATGACTCTAAAGTTTCAGATATTCTGTTATCGGTCTGCGGTGCCAATTTGACCTCCAGAAATGGAACTTGTTTAGCCATTGCTCGGGTCACTATACATGAAGGAAAAATTCCTGGAACCTTTTCCTGCAACTGCTCTGTCTCTTTGACTTCACTTGGTCTTTTCCATGACTACTGGAGAAGCTACTACCTTCACTCCGGCCAAATCATTCCCCAGGAGTAGGTCAACTCCATCTATAGGCACACAATGGACAATTTCTACAGTTACTGTCCAGACAATTACGTCACACTCCAGGTACACACGATATAAAGGTACAGGTAGATACTCCCCGCTGATACCATTCACTAAAACCTTGGGATTCAATGTGCTCGCTGGTGGAAAAGTCATGCCTTTCCCCAGCAAAAGAGTTTGGGTAGCTCCTGTATCCTTAAGTATATTGGTTTACCTGACTCACTTGAGGGATAAGAAATTACTTTTCCTTTTGACAAAAATTCCCTATAGCTTTCAGATTTTTTTGTACTTGGCCTACAGCTGCAGTCAGAGCTTCTCAGGTTTGTGGGGGTGATGGGAAAAGGGTTTGGGCTTGTGGACAAGCTCGCAATCATCAGCGATCTCAGCTGCCTTTCTGGCTCGCTACATGGGTTCTTACTAGTGGAGGGAGTGAATTTTTAAATCTTTCCAGAAGAATTATTTCCCTAAGGGTCTCATACGTGGTCTCTACCTTAAGTGCTCGCATCCAATGATCAAAGTTAATTTGCTTTACTCTCTATACAAGTCTGCCCAGGCTGTTTCCGGAGGTTCTGAAATTTCTGCCTTTAAGCTTCAGGGACCAACTTGTAAGCAGCGAGAATAGCCTTTTGTACAATCTCATAATCTGCAGAAACCATGGCGTAAACTTCATGAGCTCTGCCCATCAACCTGCTTGGCATGAGCAGTGTCCAGTTTTCTTTCGGCCATCTCATCTGTTTAGCTTTCTTTTCAAAAGAAATGAAAAATGCCTTTACACCCCTTTCCCCAAACTTTAGTAGGGCTTGCACAAATTTAAACAGCTCCTCACTGGGTTATGGGTTGAAGTCAGGTCTTTCCTCCTCAGAATTTCCATCAGGGTCAAGGGCATTTTCTTTTCTAGTTCCAGCTTTTTAAAAAAAATTAGAATATGCTTTCTCGTTCCCTTTCTTCTCTCTCCTGCTGCTCTGCTTACTCCCTTTGAAATGCTCTCTCTTTTTCCTTTTCTCTCTCCTGCTGCTCTGTTTGCTCCCTTTGAAATAGCCTTTCTTTTTCCTTTTCCCTCACCTGAAATTCTAGCTCTAGCTTCCTCCTGTCCAACTGAAACTGTGCCAGTGTGACCTTGTCTTCTTCCGATTCTACTCGTCCCTCTGGCTCTTTGACTTCAATCTCCAGCTGTCTGGCCTCTAATCTCTGAATTTCAGCCCACCTAGCTTCTGGTCCAATATCTAACTTCAAGTGCTCCGCCATACTTGACAGCTCATCAGGGGACAATACATTTAAAGAAGCATAATCTATTCCAGACTGCTGCACAAACGCACTTGCAACAAAAGTAGTCATTCCGGTAGTGTAAATTTGAATGCACAAGAAACCTGGTGTTTTCCTTTTCCCACTTACAATTGCAATTAGTCAGCTTTGGGTTATTCCAGACCGACCCCCAATTATATGTTACGACCGAGGCTGGAAGAGTGCACCGTCTTTCTCTAGTTCCACTTCTCCGCGGTCACAATATATATTTAAATGTTTTACCCAGTTACCAATACAGTCAATTATATACTTCTATTTTTGTTTCAGAACAAAATCCACCAACCAGATGACTTTCTTTAATAAACAACAAAATTATTAATGTATTCTAAAACAAGACTGATTCAATAAAGATGCAAAGCTTATTAACACAAAGGTTGAAATATGAACATTCCCTTCTAAATAACACACACACCCAGGTTAAAGAAAAAAAAAGACATTTGATCTGCAGAGATCACTTTACAAAAAAAAAAAACTTTGGCCAGATACTTGTTAATTCTTCAAGAAAAAGGATAAGATATGGAATGTTCTCAAATTGCCCTTTGGTCTGGTGTCCAGGTACACGGAGATGGCTGTCACTGGCTTCTTTCTGCAGCAGTTCTCTTCAGGCGACGTAGAGGAAGAGTCTGGCAGGTTTTTCAGGAGAAATGCTGCATCAGTTTCTCTAGCTCTCATACTGAATTTTCAGTTTCTCAGGAGGTGGAAAAGAATGAGCTGGTGGCTTCTCTCTCTTAGCAGGTTTACACCCCAACTGAACTCAAACAATATCCAAAAACAAAAACAAAACGCCTGAGCCATAAAACCAGACACGTGACTTCTCTGAAAACAACTTTAATAGTCAGCAAGGCTCCTTAGGTTGATTCAAACTTCACTGTTTAAAAACAAACACTTGCTGGAAGAGGCAGAGTCCCAAGTATCCTTCCAGTGAAGCTTTTAGAAAGAAAAAAACAAGTCCAGCATCTCCTCAGTTTTTTAAACATAAGTCCTCAAAATTATTCATAATGGAAGCACCTTCATAACAAGCCAGATAAATGATTAAGGACCATAGAAGTCCTCTGAGAAATTTAGCTGGACAGGTTAAATAGGAGGGACAGACAGGCATGAGGGTCAGAATATGGGTGAAGTATTAACTGAGTACTTTGTATTGTTTTTCACTATTGAATATAACAGCATGGTGCCAGTGATGCCAGATAGGAGTGCTGGTAAAACTGACTCCATAGGAATAAATGCAGAAATTGTCTTGGCTAGGATTAAAGCATTCAAGGCCAATGGAGTGACTGGACTGATGCCATTTATCCCAGAGAGGTTAAGGTATGGGAGGTGAATTAAGCAAATTACTAATAGCTTTTTTAAAATCTGGAATAGTTCCAGTCGACTGAAGGGAGGCATGTATTGTGGTCCTAACATTTAGGGAGGGGAAGAAATCAAATGTCAGGATTTATAGGTCTGTTTCTCTCATGTCAGTTGCAGGGAAGTTTCTGGAAGACATATAGGGATGTGATTTAAGATCATCTAATAGAACTGAGTTATTGGAGAATCCCAACATACCAATAACAGAAACTTTACCTCAATTATCTGATTGAGCTTTTTGAGAAAAGGGCCAAATTAGCAATGCTTAGACTTTAAAATCCTCATCCCCGTCTTCAAATCCATGGCCCAATCCAGGGTGGTTTAACGTCTCATCCGAAAGACAGCACCTCCAACAGTGCAGCAATCCCTATGTGTTGCAGCTTGGATTATGTACTCTCAAGTCTCTGCAATGTGACTTAAATCCACAACCTTCTGATTCAGAGGAGAGCACACTGCCAACTGAACTAGGGCTAACACCTAACCTGCCCAACCATCAGTTTACACTCAATCATCAGTAACGTAATGGAAGGTGTCACCAACAGTGCTATCAGGTGGCACTTTTTTGGATTCATTCATGCGATGTGGGCGTCACTGGCTATGCCAGCATTTATTGCCTATCCCTAATTGCCCTTGAGAAGGTGGTGGTGAGCTGCCTTCTTGAACTACTGCAGTCCATGTGAGGTAGGTACACCCAAAGTGCTGTTCGGAAGGGAGTTCCAGGATTTTGACCCAGCGGCAGTGAAGGAACGGCGATATAGTTCCAAGATATACTCACCAATAACTTGTTCACTGATGGTCAGTTTGGGTTCTGCCAGGAACACTTGGCTCTAGACCTCATTATAGCCTTGGTCCAAACTTGGACCAAGGAGCTGAATTCAAGAGGTGAAGTGACAGTGACTGCATTTAACCACGTGTGGCATCGAGAAGCCCTAGCAAAAATGAAGTCAAGGGGAATTGGGAAAAACTCATTGGTTGGAGTCTTACCCAGCACAAATTAAGATGGCTGTGGCTGTTAGAGGTCAATCATTTCATCCCAGAACATTGCTACAGGAATTCCTCAAGGCAGTGCCCTGGGCCCAACCATATTCAGCTACTTCAGCCATGACCTTCCCTCCATCATAAGGTCAGAAGTCCGGATGTTCGCTGATGATTGTACCGTGTTCGGTTCCATTCGCAACTCCTTAGATAATGAAGCATTCCATGCCCACATGTAGCAAGATCTGGACAACATGCAGGCTTGGGCTGACGAGAGATTCTCACCATCTCGCTTTGACTTTCAATGGCATTACCATCGCTGAATCCCCCCATCATCATCCAGGTGCTTACCATTGACCAAACTTAATGGGACCAGCCATATAAATACTGTGGCTACAAGAGGAGGTCAGAGACTTGGAATTCTGTGGCAAGTAACTCACCTCCTGACTCCCCAAAGCCTATCCACCATCTACAAGGAAAAACTGAGTGTGATAGAAAACTCTTCACTTGCCTGGATGGGTGCAGCTCCAACAACACTCAAGAAGTTCGACACCATTCACGACAAAGCAGCCCGCTTGATTGGTACACCATCCACAACCTTAAACATTCACTCCTTCTACCACCGACGCTCAGTGGCAGTAGTGTGTACCAGCTACAAGATGTACTGCAGCAACTTGCCAAGGTTCCTTCGACAGCACCTTCCAAACCCACAACCTTGACCACCCAGAAGAACAAGGGCAGCAGATGCATGGGAACACTACCACCTGCAAGTCCCCCTCCAAGTTACACACTTGGAACTATATACCGTTGCTTCACTGTCACTAGGTTAGAATCCTGGAATACCTGCCCTAACATCACTGTGGGTGTACCTACACCATATGGATTACAGCAGTTCAAGATGATGACTCACCACCATCTTTTCAAGGGCAATTAGTAATGGGCAATAATTGCTGATCTTGCAGGCTTCTATGTCCACATCCCATGAATACATGAAAAAAAACTGATGGCTCCGAATAGGAAAATAAGCTCCAGGAACTTTCCGGCCTGAGCAACCAATGAGGTTTCAGCAGCATTAATGAATACATATTCGATTGGAAACTGAGAAAAATACAGAAAAAATCCCAGGTGCAGAACACCAAAATGTATACCAATTCTAAACAGCAGGGAAGAAGGCAGAGCTGTCATTTTTTTGTGCGTGTTTGATGGGGTTTAGTTTAATAGTCTGGCTTAGTTCAATATGAATTAAGTAGGACATGCAACACCATTCTGAGATCCATATTTAGTTTGGCTTTGACTCTTGTACTTTCCCTCCTTCCTGCCCCCCTCAGCTTTTCTTTGGCTCGTCAACTGTTTGTGTTTCAATGAATATTTTACCACTGAGTAATCAGTCAGATCATAAGGCAAGGCCTGTATAAATGAAGTAGAAAGAATGAAGTTATGCAGGAAACATCACTGGCAAACTGAGTGCCTTAACACATCTACATTTATCATTGAATACATATAGATCCATTTAATCCATCATGTTCAGCCAAACAAAATGACCAAGTGCCATTGACCCATTTGATATAAAAGCAATCAAGACATTGCTAGTTTCTACAAAATTACTAAACTGGCTGGATTGCATTATTCCCTTGAAGTACACACACATTTTAACTTCATCTTGGATCATTACAGTTGGGGGAATTTGCTGAAAGCTTGAAGTCAGCTTTTTTGGTTCACCAATATCTGTACAAAAATGGTTTATTAAAAAGAATAAAACAACAAGTTCTAGTCAAAATTAGCTTTTCCCTATTTTAGGAGCAGAAGAAAAAGTTCTCAATCATAAATGTATTTGACCATGTTTTATTCCACTTTTCATCCTTTAAATGGTGCTAGCTACCTCCATCCTTATTAACAGACCAGAAAGTGAACAGTACATTTTTATATGGAGTTTTCACCTGTGTAGCAGCATGGATTTGAACTGCCACCATTTTGCTTGGTGCATCACTCACTCTAGTAAAGCGCCAGCACTCAATGCAATAGTGCCAAGTACACTGTGGAGCACAGGTAAGAAATACCCCAAATTTTGATGTGGAGAGATAATCCAAAAGATTAAAATACAGCAATTTCTATGATGGACCCTTAACTTCATTCAACACACTGAACCAAGAAAAACATGCTTGTAATTAAACCTCCACAAATGTTTGAAAACAGTCCAGATGTCTTACAGTATTGCAGATTGCTTTAAGCAATCGAAAACCACTTTAAACATCACTTAAAACACAAATGCAGCTTTCCAATTGCAGTCAAGATATGGTCAAAGTTTCTTCACATTGACACAAGAAAGGTTACTCTGACTCCCTTATTACTCTTTGTAAAAGCACAAGAAAGCATTGAACCAGTAAAGGCCATTTGGCCCATCAAGTTCATCTCGGGACTGTACAACAACTTGCTGCATCAAAGACACTATCCAACACATACCTGAAAATATGTTTTGCAAAGTTTCATCCTGTCCAGAAAATTAATGGAGAAGCATCCAGAATACCTACCTAGCGTTACACTGTGTTATATACCTTAAGCTAGTTCTTTCTTAGTATGAGCTTTTCATGGTTCCTGCAGCTCAGATAGCTATCAGGTTCCACACAGCGTTTACTCATCAGCATCTGCACTTATCCTTATAACCCTGATCTTGTTCCTCATCAGATATGCATCCAGATTTTTTTTTAATGTGTTAATTAACACAGCCTAAACCACTTCAATTGGGATACTATTCCATACATTCATTACTCTACTCAGAAAAACATTTTTTTATGACTCAAGTCACACTTGTCTCATCTTTTGATCCTTTTCCTCCAAGTCACCTGTTGAATCTTTCGACAACTACACTACAGTATTATATCACCATCAAAAATAGGATTGTTTAACTGCATTTTGCTCAAACAGCCCCATAGTTAAACTTGAAGCTAGTTTGGGTTGTAAAGCCAACTTCCCTCAATTTAGGTGATCTTTCAGGTATAATCATTCAAGCGTTCAAGAACTTCAACCTTGTCCGAGTTACAAAATTTGTGTAGCATTTCAAAAAGTAGGAGATCAAAAAATACAAAAAAGAACAGTGTTACTGTCTTCTGATTAATGGATAAAAGGAGGCCAGTCAGCCATCCAATGTGTCCCAGCTTCATCAGGATGAAGCAGCAACCTTGAAATCTGACACTCTACCCTAAAAGGATTTGGGAGACCCTGATTTTCGATGCACTCTCTTCACAGGAATTGGACGATCCCAATTTCTGCGATACTGTTCTGAGAGCAGTTAATCCAGTATCTGCTCACATCTGCAAAGAAACCCAACATATTGTTGGGCAACTGTGGGTACTTTCCTCTAAAACGGAACATTCTTGAGAAGGTTTTTTAAATTCTCTTAAATGTCTGTACACTGGAAGCGAAGTAAACTTTCTACTGGAAACTGAATGCTCAAGGCTATTTGACATTTAGGAAGGATAGGCAAAAAGGAAAAGGAGGTGGGGTAGTGCTACTAATTAAGGATGAGGTATTTTAAGTTTGAAAGTGCTTTAGTTCAATCCGAAACTAGGGTCTTAAATCTAAACAAATGAAACTACGAAGGTATGAGGGGCAAGTTGGCTGTGGTAGATTGGGAAACTACATTAGGAGGTATGATGGTGGACAGACAACGGCTAGCAGTTAAAGAATTAATGCATAGTTTATAATAAATTTACATTCCTTTGAAGCACAGAAACACAGCAGGAAAAGTGATCCAATCATGGCTAACAAGAGAAGTTAAACATTGTATTAGGTCAAAGGAAGAGGCTTACAAAGATGCCAAAAATGCAGCAAGCCTGAGGATTTGCAGCAGTTTAGAATTCAGCAAAGGAGGACCAAGAAACTGTTAAAGAAAGAGAAAATTGAATATAAAAGAAAACTAGCAAGAAACATAAAAACGGACTGTAAAAGCTTCTTTAGGTATGTATAGAAGGAAAAGATTAGCAAAGACCACCAAAGACTAGCAAAGACAAATGTGAGCCCATTACAGGCAGTAACGGGGGAAATTTATAATGGGGAATAAGGAAATGACAGAGAAATTAAACAAATACTGCATGTCTGTCTTCATGGAGGAAGATTCAAAAAACCTCCCAGAAATACTGAAGAACCATGGGATTGAAAGAAATTAGCATTAGTAAAAAAGTAGTACTAGAGAAATCCCCTGGGCCTGATGATCTACATCCCGAAGTGTTGAAAGAGGTGGCTGCAGAGATCGTGGATGCGTTGGTGACCATCTCCAAAATTCTATAGATTCTAGAGCGGTTCCTAAAGATTGGAAGATAGCAAATGCAACCCCACTATTTAAGGAAGGTGGGAGAGAGAAAAGGGTGAACTACCGACCTGTTAGCCTATCAGTAATAGGGACAATGCTAGAATCTATTATAAAGGATGTGAGAACTAGACATTTAGAAAATAATGGTAGGATTGGGCAGTCAACATGGATTTATGAAAGGGAAATCATATTTGACAAACCTGTTGGAGTTTTTTGAGGATGTAACTAGCAGAATAGATAAGGGGGAACTAGTGGATGTGGTGTTTTGAGATTTGCTGAAAGCCTTTGATAAGGTCCCACACAAGAGGTTAGTAAACAAAATTGGAGCACATGGGATTGGAGGTAATATACTGGCATGGATTGAGAATTGGCTAATGGACAGAAAAGAGGTGGGAATGTGAATTGTGAGGAGAATGCAAAGAAGCTTCAAAGGGATTTAGACAGGTTAAGTGTGGGGCAAGAACATGGCAGATGGAATATAATGTGGAAAAATGTGAAGTTATCCACTTTGGAAGGAGAAACAGAAATGCAGAGTATTTCTTAAATGGAGAGAGATTGGGAAGTGTTGATGTCCAAAGGGACATGGGTGCCCTCGTTCATGAGTCACTGAAAGCTAACATGCAGATGCAGCAAGCAATTAGGAAGGCAAATGCTATGTTGGCCGTTATTGCAAGAGGATTTGAGTACAGGAGTAAAGAAGTCTTGCTGCAATTGTATAGAACCTTGGTGAGACCCCACCTGGAGTATTGTGTACAGTTTTGGTCACCTTACCTAAGGAAGGATATACTTGCTATAGAGGGAGTGCAACAAAGGTTCACCAGACTCATTCTGGAATGGAGGGATTGTCCTATGAGGGGAGATTGAGAAGGCTGGGCCAGTATTCTCTAGAGTTTAGAAGAATGAGAGGTGATCTCATTGAAGCATACAAAGTTCTTACAGGACTCGACAAGTGTTTACGAAGTGCTTCTTTTTTTTTTAAAAACATTTTTGAGGATTCGTCTTTTAGAATCATGGACATGGGTTTATTTGGGAAAACTGAAAAAAACTCCATGGATGTTTGTTTTATTTTCAAGGGTCACTGAGGGGTCTTGTCTGAAAACAAACCTTTACTGGATATCACATGCCTTAAGCTCAATAAATAACAGTAACCTCAGTGACTTGGGGGAGATGTTTACAGAGAAGTGACATGTTACAATTTATGAGGGTCAGGAGTGGGTTTCACTTCATAGATGTTGATTTGATTCAGTTGAGCTGTGAACTGTGTTTTGAAAGCAGTTGGAGATCAACCTGCCAAGAGAGAAGCACCCAGCTTGCCTCCTTCCTCCAGTCTCTGTGAAATGCTGCATATCTAGTTTGTGGGAGCTAAAGCCCGATGCCACGCTTCTCCTGAGGAGCTCCTGGAAAGCCTGCCAGGTTAATAATCGACGCAGAGTGAAAAGAAGCACTCCAGAAAAGATCTCAGTGACCTGTCTACATGTACTTGGCCACCAGGCTGTATGCCATTTTGGGTCACAATATATCTCATCCTTCTTCTAGGATTAACAAGTATTTGGCCAAAGTATTTTTTTTGTAAAGGAACTCTGCAGAGAAAATGTATTTATTTTTTTCTTTAACCAGTGTGTGTGTGGGGTATTTAAAAATGGAACATTCATATTTTAATCTGTGTGTTGATGCTTTGCTTCTTTATTGTTTAAGTCGTCTTTTGTAATAAACCGATAATTTTGTTGCTTGTTAAAGAAGCCTAGTTTGTGTATTTTATTCTGGGATAAAGAGTAGAGTCTATGATTGACCGTATCGGTGACTGGGTAAACATTTAAATATATGTTGTGACCTGCGGAGAAGTGGAACTAGAAAAGACAGTGCACTCCTCCCGCCTTGGAGGCAACACAAGATTGCTGCAGGAAGGATGCTTCCCCAAGCTGGGGGGGTTCTAGAATAAGAGGTAGGCCATTTAGGACTGAGATGAGGAGGAATTTCTTCAGAGGGTGGTGAATCTTTGGAATTCTCTACCCCAGAGGGTGGAGGTTCAGTCATCGAGTGTGTTCAAGACAGAGATCGATAGATTTCTAGATATTAAATATATCAAGTGATATGGGATAGTGCGGGAAAATGGCGTTGAGGTAGATCAGTCATGATCTGATTGAAAGTTGGAGCAGGCTTGAGGGGCCGGATGGCCTACTCCTATTTCCTATGTCCCTAAAGGGTTAACATACAGAACAATTGTTTAAGTTATTCCCTTGTCATGGTCGAGGTTTTCTTTTTAATGTTGCCAGCTCTTTACTTATCAATGGCCAAAAATGCATGTTTTCAAGGTCAGTTTTTGCTGCCAGCAATCAGACACATTGCTGTGGTCCATCAGTCAAGTCAACTACGTGCCTGTTCCACTCAATTATTTTTTTTAATCCATTATCCATTTGCTTTTAATTTAGCTACCCGTTGCTGTTTTCATGTTTGGCAAAATTGTTTACATCCATTTCGCTCATACCCAAACAAGAAAACTAAGGAGCTATTGAATAAATTGGTCAAAAAGGGTTTTGGACCTCTTCACAATTTGGAATACTAATGTTACATTATGTTTTGCCAACAGACATGGTTTCTACAGAATTGGATGGACAAAAAAAATCCTGTCCACAAAGTACCCAACATCATGTTCTTTACTTGCTCTTTCAGTAAGTTTTTTTTGTTATTATTTTCCTGCCCATTTTAGCAACTTATCCTTCTTATTAGACCGGAGCAGCGGCAGTCGGCGGTGGACCAGGGAGGTGGAGGAACTGGAGCAGGACCTGTGGAAATGAAGAGCGGGGCTCGAGGCCCTCACCGACCTTAGACTGGAGCAGCGGCAGTTGGCGGCGGACTTGGGAGGAGGTGGATCTGGAGCGGGACCTGTGGAAATAAAAAGCAGGGCTCGAGGCCCTCACCTATCTTAGACTGGAGCAGCGGCAGTTGGCGGCAGGCTCGCTAGCTGTTGCGGCGTGCTGGGTTTCAAAAGAGGAAAAAAACTACCAGTGACATCAAGGGAAATCTGTAAACTGATTGGTTGGTAAGTAACAGCTGTTATGACCTGTAAATAGCTTTAAAAAAAATCAGGGGGGAAAAAGCTCTTCTTTTTAAACCATCAAATAGCTACCTTGTAAATGATGAGGTTAGTGCGAAGGTTTTGTTTTAATTAGTGTAATTTATTAATAATTACTAATTAGAATAGTGCTCTTTGGACACAGTAAGGCTATGAGTTGCGTGAGGGATTTTACTGACTAGGGGAAGGAGGTGTTCTTTGCAGTCTTTCTCTTCTTTTCTGCCTTCTCAGCCTCCATGGTACAGGGGAAGAAGCTGATTGGCGAGTAACTGGTAAGTTATTCCACTTATTACATTAGCAATAGTTAGTCTGTAAAGCTAAGTAATGGCAGGGCAGCTCAGAAAAGCTGAATGTGCCTCCTGTGGTATGTGGGAAGTCGTGGACGCACCATGTGTCTTTGACGAACATATCTGCAGGAAATGTCACCGGCTGCAGAAGCTTGAGCTGTGGGTTTCAGAACTCGAGCAGTGGCAGGAGTCACTGTGGCGCATCCGTGAGGCAGAGAACTACGTGGATAGCATGTTTCAGGAGGTAGTCACCCCGGAGCTTGAGAGAGCACAGGCAGAGAGGGACTGGGTGGCTGCCAGACAGACAAGGAGGTCAAAGCAGGAATCCCCAGAGGGCATCCCATTTTCTAACCAGTATTCAGTTCTGAATACTGATGGGGGAGAGGGTTCCTCTGGAGAATGCAGCGAGAGTCATGACCAGAGCACCATGGGTGGCTCAGCTGTGCTGGGAGGGAGGAGAAAGGACACGAGAGCAATAGTGATAGGGGATTCTATAGTTAGGGGAACAGATAGGTGTTTCTGTGGTCGCAGACGTGATTCCAAGATAATGTGTTGCCTCCCTGGTGTAAGAGTCATTGATATCACCGAACAGCTATAGGGCATTCTGGAGGGTGAGGGTGTACAACCAGAGGTCGTGGTCCACATTGGTACCAATGATATAGGAAGAAAGAGGGATGAGGTCCTGCAGGCTAAGTTTAGGGAGTTAGGAACAACATTAGCAAGCAGGACCTCAAAGGTAGTAATCTCCGGATTACTCCCACGGCCACGTGCTCGTGAGTATAGAAATAGGAAAATACACCAGATGAATGCGTGGCTGGAGAGATGGTGCAGGAGGGAGGGCTTCAGGTTTCTGTTGCATTGGGACCGGTTCTGGGGAAGGTGGGACCTGTACAGACAGTCAGCACCTGAACAGGACTGGGACAAATATCCTTTCAGGAAGGTTTGCTAGTGCTGTTAGGGATGGTTTCAACTAGCTTGGCAGGGGGATGGGAACCTGAGGGCTCTCTTTAGATAGGACAATTTCAGGGCAGGGAACAGGAGGCAGAAAATTAGTGAGCGACTCAGAAAGACAGAAGAAGCAAAGGTTAAAAAGTGTGCAGCACAGGAATTTGGCAGTATTAAAGAGTATTTATTTAAATGCAAGGAGTATAGTAAATAAAGCCGATGAGCTGAGGGCACAGATAGACACACGGCAGCTTGATATCGTCGCTATAACGGAAACTTGGCCTAAGGAGGGGCAAAAATGGCAACTCAACATTCCTGGATGCAGAGTTTTCAGGCGGGATAGAGAGGAAGATTTAAAAAAAGGGGGTGTAGCATTATCCGCCAAGGAATCAATAACAGGTTTGAGGAGGGATGATATGCTAAATGAGGCCATATGGGTGGAGCTCAGAAATATAAAAAGGGCAGCACAGTGGCGCAGTGGTTAGCACCACAGCCTCACAGCTCCAGTGACCCGGGTTCGATTTTGGGTACTGCCTGTGTGGAGTTTGCAAGTTCTCCCTGTGACCGCGTGGGTTTCCGCTGGGTGCTCCGGTTTCCTCCCACAGCCAAAGACTTGCAGGTTGATAGGTAAATTGGCCATTGTAAATTGCCCCTAGTGTAGGTAGGTGGTAGGGAATATGGGATTAATGTAGGATTAGCATAAACGGGTGGTTGATGGTCGGCACAGACTCGGTGGGCCGAAGAGCCTGTTTCAGTGCTGTATTTCTAAATAAATAAAATAAATAAACTACTAGGAGTGTACTATGGACCCCCAAATAGTGAGAGGGAGGTAGAAGAACAAATATGTAGGCAAATTTCTGAGTGCAAAAACTATAGGGCAATAATAGTTGGGGATTTCAACTACCTAATATCAACTGGGATACAGTGTGAAGGGAACAGAGGGGACAAAATTCTTGAACTATATTCAAGAGAACCTTTTTAGCCAGCAGGTAACCAGCCCAACGAGAGGTGGCGCAATTCTAGATTTAGTCTTCAGTAATGAAGCTGGTCAAGTGCAGCAAGTAACAGTGGGTGACCATTTTGGAGATAGTAACCATAATACAGTAAGCTTTAGCATAATCATGGAAAAGGACAAAGATAAAACAGGAGTAAAAGTTCTAAATTGGGGGAAGGAAAATTTTTAAGAAACTGACAGGTAACCTGGCGAAAGTGGACTGGATACAGCGACTTGAAGGAAAAATCAGTGGCAAACCAGTGGGAGGCATTCAAAAGCGAGATACTACAGGGACAGTGTAGGCATGTCCCCACAAAGACAAAGGCATGTCCCCACAAAGGATGGTACTGCCAAACTTAGAGCCCCCTGTTATCTAGAAGCTGACGGGGTAAGTTAAAGCAGAAAAAGAAAGCTTATGACGATCACAAAAATCTTCATAATTTAGATAGCCTGGAGGAGTATAGAAACTGCAGGGGTGAAGTAAAAAAGGAAATTAGAAAAACAAAGAGAGGACATGAAAAATTATTGGCAGGTAAAATCAAGGAAAACCTGAAGATGTTTTATCAGTACATTAAGAGCCCGAGGATAGCTAAGGAAAGGGTAGGGCCTATCAGAGATGTACAAGGGAACTTATGCATGGATGCAGAAGATGTGGGTAGCGTTCTTATCGAATCTTTTGTCTCTGTCTTCAAAAGAAGAGGGTTGATGAAGACATTGTAGTTAAAGAGGAGTTTTGCATTTTGGAAGGTCTAATGCAGGTGGGAAGTATACAGTAAATGGCAGAACACTTAGGAGTATTGACAGGCAGAGAGATCTGGGCTTACAGGTCCACAGGTCACTGAAAGTGGCAATGCAGGTGGATTAAGGTAGTCAAAAAGGCATACGGCATGCTTGCCTTCATCGGTCGGGGCACAGAGTATAAAAATTGGCAAGTCATGCTGCAGCTGTACAGAACTTTAGTTAGGCCACACTTAGAATATTGCGTGCAATTCTGGTCGTCACACTACCAGAAGGACGTGGAGGCTTTGGAGAGGTTTACCAGGATGTTGCCTGGTCTGGAGGGCATTAGCTATGAGGAGAGGTTGGATAAACTCGGATTGTTTTCACTGGAACGATGGAGGTGGAGGGGCGACATGATAGAGGTTTACAAAGTTATGAGCGGCATGGACAGAGTGGATAGTCAGAAGCTTTTTCCCAGGGTGGAAGAGTCAGTTACTAGGGGACATAGGTTTAAGGTGAGAGGGGCAAAGTTTAGAAGGGATGTGCGAGGCAAGTTCTTTACACAGAGGGTGGTGAGTGCCTGGAACTTGCTGCCAGGGGAGGTGGTGGAAACAGGTACGATAGCGACATTTAAGAGGCATCTTGACAAATACATGAATAGGATGAGAATAGAGGGATACGGTCCCCGGAAGTGCAAAAGCTTTTAGTTTAGGCAGGCATCAAGATCGGCTCAGGCTTGGAAGGCCGAATGGCCTGTTCCTGTGCTGTACTGTTCTTTGTTCTTTGAGTGTGAAATATTGGCTACGATAAGCATAATGAGAGAGGAAGTACTAGAGGATATGACATCCTTGAAAGTGGATAAATCGCCAGGGCTGGATGGATTGCATCCCAGGTTGTTAAAGGAAGCCAGGGAGAAAATAGCAGGTGCACTGAGGATCATCTTCAAATCTCACCAGATACAGGAGAGGTACCAGTCGATTGGAGGTCTGCGAACTTTGTACTGTTGTTTAAAAAGGGTGCAAGGGATAGGCCAAATAATTATAGGCCGGTCAGTCTGACCTCGGTGGTGGGTAAATTGTTAGAATCCTAACAATCCTGTCCTAAGGGACAGGATAAACTGCCACTTAGAAAGGCAAGGATTAATCAGGGATAATCAGCATGGAATTGATATGGGAAGGTCATGTGCTTACTAACTTAATTGAGTTTTTTTGAGGAAGTAACAAGAAGGATTGATGAGGGTAGTGCAATGGATGTGGTCTACATGGACTTTATTAAGGCATTTGACAAGAACCGACATGGCAGACTGGTCAGTAAAATGAAAGCCCATGGGATACAGCGGAATGTGGCAAGTTGGATCCAGAATTGGCTCAGGGACAGGAAACAAAGGGTAGTAGTCGACAGACATTTTTGTGAATGGAAAACTGTTTCCAGTGGCGTTCCACAGGGCTCAGTGTTGGGTCCCTTGCTGTTTGTGATATATATTAATGATTTGGACTTAAATGTGGGAGGCATAATTGGGAAATTTGCTGATGAAACAAAATTTGGCCGTGTAGTTGATAGTGAAGAGGATAGCCGTAGACTCCAGAAAGATATCAATAGTTTGGTTGAGTGGGCAGAAAAGTGGAAAATGGAATTCAATCCAGATAAGTACGAGGTAATGCATTTAGGGAGGGCAAACAAAGCGAGGGAATACACAATAAGCAGGAGGATATTGAGAGAGGTAGAAGAAGTGACAGACCTTGGAGTGCATGTCCACAGGCCCCTGAACGTGGCAGGACAGTTAGATAGAGTGAAAAAGGCATATGGAATCCTTTATTGGCCGAGGTACAGAATTCAAAAGCAGGGATGTAATGCTGGAACCGTATAAAACGCTGGTTAGGCCACAGTTCGAGTATTGTGGACAGTTCTGGTCACCACAGTAAAGCCTGGCTCAGGTGTAAAATTAAAACCCGACCCGGGCCCGATCCGATCACAGCAAACCCAGGCCTGGCCCAGGCCAGAGTCCTTTCATTTTTTTCGTGCCCGACCCAACACGAATATCTTGGGCCAACCATCAATAAGATCGCCCCCCTCAAATCTAAATCGGGGGACATAATCACTGACCAACGCAAACAGATGGACCGCTGGGTTGAGCACTACCTAGAATTGTACTCCAGGGAGAATGCTGTCACTGAGACTGCCCTCAATGCAGCCCAGCCTCTACCAGTCATGGATGAGTTGGACATACAGCCAACCAAATCGGAACTCAGAGATGCCATTGATTCTCTAGCCAGCGGAAAAGCCCCTGGGAAGGACAGCATTACCCCTGAAATAATCAATCAATGAACGAATATCGTTCATCCGTTCCGGCAGCAGGCTATTACTGAAGATGGAATCATGGGTAAGCCTGATCCCATGACTTCCCGGAAGCAGCACTGTCCAGCCTGACCCGAGCCCAAATGATGGACTCGGAATATAGACCCAACCCGAGCCCGACACATAGTCGGGTCTCCTCGGATTCGAGTCGAGTATCCAGGCTTTACACCACATTACAGAAAGCACATAATTGCTCCGGAGAGTGCACATAGGAGACTTACAAGAGTGCTGCCAGGGCTCGAAAGTTGCAGCTATGAGGAAAGATTGGATAGGCTAGGTTTGTTTTCCTTAGAACAGAGGAGGCTGAGGGGTGACCTAATAGAGGTGTACAAAATTATGAGGGGCCTAGATAGAGTAGAAAGGAAGGACCTGTTTCCCCTAGCAGAGAGGTCAATTACAAGGGCACAGATTTAAGGTGACTGTCGAAGGATTAGAGGGGACATGAAGAAAAGTTTTTTCACCCAGAGGGTGGTGGGTATCTGGAATTCACTGCCAGGAATGGTGGTGGAGGCAGAAACCCTCAATTCTGTTAAAAGGTACCTGGATATGCACCTGAAGTGCTGTAACCGGCAAGGCTATGAACCAGGTGCTGGAATGTGGGATTAGATTGGGCGGCTAGTTATTTTTTTTGGCTGGCACGGACACGACGGGCTGAATGGCCTCCTTCTGTGCTATAATTTTCCTATGGTTCTATTAAAACAATTCAACACCTCCCACAACACCTGTCTCTGCACCTTTACCTGCTTTGAGATTCATCTTTATTTTATGTTGACATTATATTGCTATATGAGTCTTACTGAATTTACACTAAAAGGGTCATTTATTTACCCATGCATTTCAACTCATTATTCCTCAACTACAAAGCCAGTTTTTCTCAATTTCTCATTGTGAGAATGTCAGCTACTTGCTGCATATAGCTCCACAAGCAACAGGCATTAATTGAAATCTCACCCAAGTGGCCATTTTGTTTTATCTATGAACCTTAATGCAAGCGCTGGCAGGAAAGCTCAAATATGGAGGGTATCACAGCCGAGGCTGATTGTGACCACGCTGGACATCGACAAAAGCACACCTTCAACACAGGTTGCTAGATAGTGTCATTTATGGCACAGAAGGAGACCATTCGGCCCATCAAATCCATCCCGGCTCTCCACAGAGCTATCCAGTCAGTCCCACTCCCCCACTCAATCCCTGTAGCTTTGCCTAGCGATCGGGCACAGAAATGTTGGCTGATTTATACTCCCAGAGTGAAGTCAATTACAATATTGCTACTGTCACCTAGGCTGAACTCCTACTGACTGACTGACATCTGCATGTCAACTGCACACTGAATCAGCTCACGGAGCAATTAGGGAGTTGACTCACCAAATTAAATTCCACTCGCCTCAGAGAGGTAGCTGTTGCTGATTACACAGAAACAAAGTACGATATTACTATAAGTTACTTCCCATCTCATTATCAATCTCTAATTAATTTCCATTACTACAGTTTTAGTTCTACTGTATGGGCTTCAATCTGACGGATATAAAGCAAAGCGATATATCTAAAAAAAAGAGAATAAACTTGCATTCTCTGCAGTACATTTTTTTGTATAAGAGTTTGATGTCATCAATGCCAAGAGTGAGGAAATTTTATCTATTCATTGATTAACACAACTAATATTTGCTGGGCACTTTTAAAGACCCATATGCAGATTTTGTTCTAAAGATGCAATCTATAAAGAGACATGCGCTCTAAAACAGTAACTGAAATGAATGTTGCACAACAGTCTGTATCGAAGTCTGCATGAAAGCCATTCATACAGTTCAGGCACTGCATGCGTTGTTACTCAACAAGCAGATGTTTCTTCAGATTTATCAAGCCAGGAAGTGCCACGAGATTATATCGCCCACAGAAGGTAACAGATGTAAATTTACACAAGTGATAACTGTATCTTTAAATACTGATGGATATTGTCCACTTAACCCAGATGTTTGCCAAAGTCAATGAGTTTGTATTACAGTAGACAATTGTATTCCCTTTAATCATCTTCTCCTTCATAGATCTTCAGTCCTCATTAAGACTACAGTTCAAAGGTTATTTCCAATGTCCATGCTAGCTAATATTATTGTAAACAGTTCTCTCCTCAGATACTGTCCCACTCTCCTTCCAATCTGCTATCACCATGCTCCTCAAAAATCCAACTCTTCACCCCACCCGCCCTTGCAGTCGACCATCCCATCTCCAACCTCTCCTTTGCTCTCCAAAGTCCTTGAACGTGCTGCTGTCTCCTAAATCAGTGACCATCTTTCCCAGAATTCCATGTTTGAATCCCTCCAATCAAGTTTCCACCCCTGCCAAATACCGTAAGAGCTCAAAATCACAAATGATATCCTGTGTGACTGTGACCAAACTATTCCTCCCTGTCCTTGTTGACTTGTCTGCAGGCTTTGAAACAGTTGACCACACCCCCATCCAACACCTCTCCATTGTTGTCCAGCTGGGTGAGACGGCCCTCACCTGGTTCTATTCTTATATATCTAATCGTACCAGAGAATCACCTGCAATGGCTTCTCTTCCTTCTCCCGCACTGTTACCTCTATCCTTGGCCCCCTATTTCCCATCTGCATGCTGCCGCTCAGTGACCTCATCCGAAAACAAAGTGTCATTTTCACATCTACTCTGAAAACACCCAGCTCAACCTCACCACCACCTCTCTCGATTCCTCCACTGTCTCTTGACTGTCAGTGCTTGTCCAATATGGAGTACTGGATGAGCAGAAAATTTATTGGGAAGATCAAACCCATTGTCTTCGGTCCCCACCACAAACTGTTCCATAGCTTATGGCTGCATCAATCTCCCTGGCAACTGTCGGAGACTGAAACAGACTGTTGGCAACTTGTGTGTCATATCTGACCACGAGATGAGTTTCTGGCTATGTATCCGTACATAGAGAGCCTGTTACTCCAGAATTGGCCTTTATAGCCACTCCAGGCGCTGCTTCACAAACCACTGACCACCTCCAGGCGCGTATCCATTGTCTCTCGAGATAAGGAGGCCCAAAAGAAAAAAAAGATCCGTACTACCAAAACCGCCTATTTCCACTTCCGTAACATCGCCTGACTCTGCCCCAGCTTAACTGCTGCTGAAACTTTCACCCATGCCTTTGTTACCCCAGACTATTCCAACACACTCGTGGCCAGCCTCCCACATTCTACCCTCTTTAAACTTGCAGTGATCCTAACCATTGCTGCCATGTTCCAATTCACACCAAGCCCCATTTACCAATCACCCATGTTTGCTGTTTTACATTGGCTATTGATTAAGCAACATGGCTGCTGATTAAGCAACACCTAAAATTCTCATCCTTATTTTCAAAAACCCTCCATGGCCTAGCCATTATCTCTGAAACCTCCTTCAGTCCTACAACCCTGAGAGATATCTGTGTTCCTCCAATTCTGATCTCTTGAGCATCCTAATCACACCACCATGCTTTCAGGTGCCGAGGTCCAAAGCCCTGCAATTCCCTCCCTAAACCTCTCCGCTATTTGCTCCACCTTTAAGACACTCCTTAAAACCTATCTCTTTAACCAAGCTTTTGGTCATCTGCCCGAGTATCTCCTTATCTGGCTCTGTGTCAAATTTTGTTTGATAATGCTTAAGTGCCATGGGACACTTCACTGCTAAATTATCCAACCTTTACACATTTATATACGCCTTTAGCATAATAAAATGCCCCTGGACCCTTCACTGGAGAATCAAATTAAATATGACACTGAGCCACATAAGGAGATATTAGGACAGGTGATCAAAAGCTTGGTCAAAGAGGCAGGTGTTAAAGAGATCTCAAAACAAAATCAATGTGACGCACATATATGCTCCACCTAAATAAGCATTGAACCTCCGTTGTCTCCTCCTCCAGACAGCATGACTGGCATTAGAAGCTAGTGCAGGGGATATCAAAGACATTCCACCATAGCTTTCTGCACACTGTTCAATGTTGAATAAAATGAGCTCTCAAATCCCTCTATAGGCAGAGAAATATCATTTAGCATTTGCTGCAAACATGCTATTGCAACATTTGAAACAGTTAAAATAGCAAAACTAAATCTGAAACATTTTGACTTTTATTAAAACTCTAACACCAAATGTTAACACTGCTAAACATCATTTTCTAAGCAGCTGTATGAATAGAGTACTCTGCAGCCTTCTGGACTCAATATTAAGTTCAATAATTTCAGACCAGGAGCCCCATTATTTTTAATTTACTATTTTTATTTTTTTTACATATATATTTTCTTTTTAATTATTTTTTAACCATGTGATAGTCTTAAACTTTATTTTTCTTGTTTTTGCTTTTGTACACAGCTGTTCATTATTCTGTCATTAGCATTCTCTCTGGACTCATATTTTGTTTTTTGCTGCAACTATTTAGCACTCCATTTGCATGCAGTTCCATGACACCTCCGTCATTTAATCTCTCCCCCCTCTGTCCCATCACAGACCTTCCTTCTTGTTCTTCTTTCGCCCCCACACCCCGCCCCTTCACTTGCTCAAAGACTGTTACATTTCTAACTTTTGCCAGTTCTGATGAAGGGTCACTGACCTGAAACATTAACTCTGTTTCTCTCTACACAGATGCTGGCAGACCTGCTGAGTATTTCCAGCACTTTCTGTTCTCATTTCATTGAATAGAGAGCAGCTTTGTTTGGCCAAAAATCTGTAATAATGCAGCATCAGCAGAAATTATGGCGCTTTGAACAAACTGCCATACATATCTTTGAGATTTCTCTTCGACTAATAGCCAAGAGGGTGTATAATTTAATTTTATGACTTGGTTACAAGTAAAGTCTGTGAACAGGACGAGTATGCTTCCAAAGTAAGTTCCGTACCCAGATAAACATTCAAATGTAACACTTTTTAAAAACAAACCTCATGTCAATTTATCATTGCAAACTTTGAGTTTTAAGGGATGAATATGGAATACCAAAATCTATTACCTTTCTAATCATCCAATTTATACCAGAAAAACAATGTATTACCTTGCTTTTTAAGATCTTCCAGCTGCTCCTCTTTGAGATCCAACTGCTCAGCTAGTCTTGATGCAGAATCCAGAGCAGCATTTGCTTCCTTTAAATGTTGCTGCACAGGAGGAAAGCAGTTAGCAATCAATTATAAAATACTGGTGGAAAAGAGATTAATTTCTAATGAGTGCGGATTTGATTAGCTGGGAATTCATGCTGCAAATATACTGAAGTCTGAATAGACAAAGTTATCTAATCCTAAAGTAAATTCACTATTGCATGGAATCTACATGCAAACAAAATTCCAATGCACTATTTCTCAATAATCATACAGATTCCTAAACCGAGCAGGTTCAAGTACATAGAGATGTACAGTAGTAACACAGGAAGAGGTCATTTGGCCCAACCAATACATGTTGGCTCATATCCTCCACTCAGCAAATAGTTCTAATCACATTTAGCCACTGTGCTCCAATATCTCTGTAAAACTATTTTTCTTCATTCACCTAAACAATCCAATCTAATCCGTATGGCAAACTAGATTACAGATATACTTCCATGCTCTTGAAGCACCTATTAGAATTTTTTTTTAAGAATATTACAGCGCAGTACAGGCCCTTCGGCCCTCGATGTTGCGCCGATCATCTGACCTACACTATTCCATTTACATCCATATGTCTATCCAATGACCACTTAAATGCCCTTAAAGTTGGCGAGTCTACTACTGTTGCAGGCAGGGCGTTCCACGCCCCTACTACTCTCTGCGTAAAGAAACTACCTCTGACATCTGTCCTATATCTTTCACCCCTCAACTTAAAGCTATGTCCCCTCGTGTTTGCCATCCTCATCCGAGGAAAAAGACTCTCACTATCCACCCTATCTAACCCTCTGATTATCTTGTAAGTCTCTATTAAGTCACCTCTCCTCCTCCTTCTCTCCAACGAAAACAACCCCAAGTCCCTCAGCCTTTCCTCGTAAGACCTTCCTTCCATACCAGGCAACATCCTAGTAAATCTCCTCTGCACCCTTTCCAAAGCTTCCACATCCTTCCTATAATGCGGTGACCAGAACTGCACGCAATACTCAAGGTGCGGCCTCACCAGAGTTTTGTACAGCTGCATCATGACCTCGTGGCTCCGAAACTCGATCCCCCTACTAATAAAAGCTAACACACCATATGCCTTCTTAACAGCCCTATTAACCTGGGTAGCAACTTTCAGGGATTTATGTACCTGGATACCATCTCTCTGCTCATCTACACTACCAAGAATCTTCCCATTAGCCCAGTACTCTGCATTGCTGTTACTCCTTCCAAAGTGAATCACCTCACACTTCTCCGCATTAAACTCCATTTGCCATCTCTCAGCCCAGCTCTGCAGCCTATCTATGTCCCTCTGTACCCTACAACACCCTTCGACACTATCCACAACTCCACCGACCTTCGTGTCATCCGCAAATTTACTAACCCACCCTTCTACACCCTCATCCAGGTCGTTTATAAAAATGACAAACAGCAGTGGCCCCAAAACAGAACCTTGCGGTACACCACTAGTAACTAAACTCCAGGATGAACATTTGCCATCAACCACCACCCTCTGTCTTCTTTCAGCTAGCCAATTTCTGATCCAAAGCTCTAAATCACCTTCAACCCCATACTTCCGTATTTTCTGCAATAGCCTACCGTGGGGAACCTTATCAAACGCCTTACTGAAATCCATATACACCACATCCACGGCTTTACCCTCATCCACCTGTTTGGTCACCTTCTCGAAAAACTCAATAAGGTTTGTGAGGCACGACCTACCTTTCACAAAACCGTGCTGACTATCGCAAATGAACTTATTCTTTTCAAGATGATTATAAATCCTGTCTCTTATAACCTTTTCCAACATTTTACCCACAACCGAAGTAAGGCTCACAGGTCTATAATTACCAGGGCTGTCTCTACTCCCCTTCTTGAACAAGGGGACAACATTTGCTATCCTCCAGTCCTCCGGCACTACTCCTGTCGACAATGACGACATAAAGATCAACAACAACGGCTCTGCAATCTCCTCCCTGGCTTCCCAGAGAATCCGAGGATAAATCCCATCTGGCCCAGGGGACTTATCTATTTTCACTCTTTCCAAAATTGCTAACACCTCCTCCTTGTGAATCTCAATCCCATCTAGCCTAGTAGGCTGTATCTCAGTAATCTCCTCGGCAACATTTTCTTTTTCTACTGTAAATACTGACGAAAAATATTCATTTAACGCTTCCCCTATCTCCTCTGATTCCGCACACAACTTCCCACTACTATCCTTGATTGGCCCTAATCTAACTCCAGTCATTCGTTTATTCCTGATATACCTATAGAAAGCCTTAGAGTTTTCTTTGATCCTATCCGCCAATGACTTCTCGTGTCCTCTCCTTGCTCTTCTTAGCCCTCCCTTTAGATCCTTCCTGGCTAGCTTGTAACTCTCAAGCGCCCTAACTGAGCCTTCACGTCTCATCCTAACATAAGCCGCCCTCTTCCTCTTGACAAGCGCTTCAACTTCTTGAGTAAACCACGGCTCCCTCGCTCGACAACTTCCTCCCTGCCTGACAGGTACATACTTATCAAGGACACGCATTAGCTGCTCCTTGAATAAGCTCCACATTTCGTTTGTGCCCATCCCCTGCAGTTTCCTTCCCTGGCAGGCCAGATGCAGACCAAAGTTTCCTTTGCTATTCCCAACAATGTAAAGCAGCTCACAAGAATTATTAGGAGCAATAGCAGACCATATGGCCCATCGAGCCTGCTCTGCCATTCAAAATGAGCATGGATGATTTTAGGATTTTACTCCACTTTCTTGCCTGCTCGTCATATCCCTCGATTCCTTATCTATCTATCCCAGCTTTAAATGTATTCAATGATGGAGCACCCACAACCCTCTGGGGGAGAGAATTCCAAAGATTCATAACTCTTGGAGTGAAGTAATTTCTCCTCATCTCAGTCCTAATTGATCGGCACCTTATCCTGAGCTCCTATAGCATCAGCAAGAATATTTTAATTTCCCATTCTAAACATCCTCATGGCTAACTGGTATTGACAATTTAATATCAATTTTTCTGAACTGGATGCTGTTCTTTTTGCGAAAGGCTCACATATGCTTGGAAATGAACTAAGATGTTCCAAGATATAAAAACAGAAAATGCTCTAAACACTCACCAGGTCTGGCAGTATCTGTGGAGAGAGAAACAGGGTTAATGTTTCATGACATGAAATATTAACACTATTTCTCTCTCCACAGATACTGCCAGACCTGCTGAGTATTTCCAGTATTTTCTGTTTTTATTTCAGATTTCCAGCATCCACAGCATTTTGCTTTTGCACAAAATGTTTCAATTCATTTCTGAGAGGTAACTTATGGTTCAGGGGGAAGAGAAGGAGAAAGGGAGTGGAAGTGAGAGAATGAGAGAAAGAGAGGGAGAGAGAGAGAGAGAGAGGAACAGTCAGAGCCAGAGAGCCATTTATGGCACAGAAAGTGGACATTCGGCCCATCGAGTCCATGCCGGCTCTCCATGCAGCTACGCCGTCAGTCCCACTCACCAGCTCGGTGCAGTCGCCCTGCAAGTCTATTTCTCTCAGGTGGTCATCCAACTTCCGCTTGAAGTCACTGATGGTCTCCACTTCCACCACCCTTGTGGGCAGTGAGTTTCAAGTCATTATCACCCGCTGCATAAAAAAGTGTTTCCTCAGATTCCCCCTGCATCTTTTGCCCAAAAATTTCAATCTGTATCCCCTATTCCTTGGGCTGAATTTTTTGAGTGGGCTACAGTTCGTGGCAGCGCACTCTGACGGTGGCGTGCATCCCGTGCGGATGCGCCGTCCCTGAGCCCCCGTAATATTACGCACGGGGGCTGACTTAAATGGGGGGGGGCGGCGGAGCGGCCGCCCCCGATGACAGAGGGGGTGACCACCACACCCCCAGCAACCGCGTCCGGCACCATCTTCAAAGGGCTTTAAGCCCTTAGACTTACTTTTAATTTTTAAAGGTACATTATTGTGAATTTTTTATTAATAATAAAGATGTGGATGGCCCTTCCCCAACCCCCGCAACAGTCATTTCAATACTTGCCTTTTTCCCTACCCGAACTGCCCCCCCCAACCTTCTAACTTTTGCCCTTCAGCCCTTCCCACCATCCCCACATCCAATAAAAAGTGTTTTCCCGTTCCCCCACCCCTCCCTCCCTAGAAATTTTATTCCTCCCCCCTCCCCACCAGGTTCTCGCCTTGGAACTCAATACGGAGATCTGAAGGCGCATGAAGGACGAATGGGGCCATAAAATTGGCGTGGGACAGCCACCACCTGCAGCTAAGTTAATTTAAATAACAGTAAGGTTGATTTTAATATGCAGATGATGGGCCTGCTGCCAAGCGGCAGGGGGGCTGCATTAAGGACCCCCCGCCGCCGGTAATATGCGGCGGGCCCTTCCCCGCAGAATTTTACAACCCCCCTTCCCCACCATTGAGAGGCCAGTAAAATCTAGCCCCTTCTACCGTTTGTTAATAGGAACAGCTTTTCCTTGTCTAACTTATCTCAGCCAGTCATAATCTTGTACGCTTGCATTAAATCTTCCCTCAATCTCCTTTGTTCTAAGGAGAACAAACCCAGCTTTTCCAACCTAACCTTGTAACTAAAACCCTCCATCCCTGGAACCATTCTGGTAAATCTCATCTGCATCCTCTCAAGGACCCTCACATCCTTCCTAAAGCGTGGCGACCAGAAATGGACGCAATATTCCAGTTGGGGCCTAACCAGAGCTTTATAGAGGTTCAGCATAACTTCCCTGCTTTTGTACTCAATGCATCTATTTATGAAGCCCAAGATCCCATATGCTTTACTAACCACTCTCTCAATATGTCCTGCCACCTTCAAATAATCTATGCACATGCACCCCGAGGTCCCTCTGTTCCTGCACTCTTTAGAACTGTGCCATTAAGTATACATTGCCTCTTACTTTTCCTTCTGCCAAAATGCATCACTTCAGACTTGTTAAATTCCATCTGCTACCTCTCCGCCCATTCTGCTAGCCTATGTCCTATTGCAGGTTCATATCATCCTCACCGTTTGCCGCACCTCCAAGTTTGGTGTCGTTAAATTTTGAGATTCTACTCTGTATTCATTTATAAATAGCAAAAGAAGCAGTGGTCCCAGCACTGGGCCTTGGGAAACACCACTGTCTACCAACCTCCAGTCTGAAAAACAACCATTTACTACTGATGAAGGGTCACTGACCTGAAACGTTAACTCTGCTTCTCTCTCCACAGATGCTGCTAGACCTGCTGAGTATTTCCAGCATTTCTTGTTTTTATTTCAGATTTCCGGCATCTGCAGTATTTTGCTTTTATTTACTATGATTTGCTGGTTTCTGGCAATAAGCCAATTTTTTTATCCAATTGGACACTGACTCTCCTATTACATGTTCTACAATTTTCTTAAGAAGCCTTTTAGGAACACAGGAGGAGTAGCCCATCGAGCCATTCAATATGATCATGGCTGATCATCCACTTCAGTGCCTTTTTCCCCACACTGTCCTCATATCCCTTTATATCATTGGTATTTAGAAATCGGGCAATCTCTGCTTTAAACATACTCAATGACTGAGCTTCCACTATCCTCTGTGGCAGAGAATTTCAAAGGTTCACAACCCTCTGAGTAAAGAAATTTCTCCTCACCTCTGTCCTAAGTGGCTTCCCTCTTATTTTGAAATAGTGTTCCCAGGTTCTAGACTCCCCAACCAGGGGAAACATCTTACTTGCATCTACCCTGTCTATCCCTTTAAGTATTTTGTAGGCATCAATGAGATCACCTCTTATTCTTTGAAACTTTAGGGAATACAGGCCCAGTTTCCCCAATCTCTCTTCATAGGACAGTCCCACCATTCCAGGAACAAGTCTGGTGAATCTTCGTTGCACTCCCTCTATGGCAATAATATACTTCCTAAGGTAAGGGAACCAAAACTGCACACAAGTGCGGTCTAACCAAAGTTCTATACAACTGAAGCAAGACTTCACTACCCCTGTACTCAAATCCTCTTGCAATAAAGGCTAACGTACCATTAGCCTTCCTAATTGCTTGCTGCAACTGCATGTTAGCTTTCAGTGACTTATTAACAAGGACACCCAAGTCCCTTAGTACATCTACACTTCCTAATCTCTTACCATTTAAGAAATACTCTGCACATCTTTTCCTCCTACCAAGGTGGATAACCTCACATTTATCCACATTATATTCCATCTGCCACGTTCTTGCCCACTCACTAAGTCTGTCCAAATCCCCTTGAAGCCACTTTGCATCTTCCTCAACACACATTCCCACCTAGTTTGTGTCATCCATTAACTTGGAAATACTACATTTTGGTCTCCACATCCAAATCATTGACATATATTGTAAACAGCTGGGGCCCAAGCACTGATCCCAGCGGCACCCCACTCATCACAGCCTGCCAACGCGAGAATGACCCATTTATTCCTCCTCTCTGCTTTCTGCCTGTTAACCAATCCTTAATCCATGCCAGTATATTACCTCCCATCCCATGTGCTTTAATTTTGCCAACCAATCTCCTGTGGGGCACTTTATCAAAAGCCTTCTGAAAATCCAAGTATAACACATCCACCGACTCCCCATCATCAATTCTGTTAGTAACATCCTCAAAAAACCCCCAACAGGTTCGTCAAACATGCTTTCCCATTCATAAATCCATATTGACTATGCCCAATCAGATTATTATACAAGTGTCCATTTATCACAACCTTTAGAATAGATTCTAACACTTTCCCAATAACTGATGTAAGGCTAACAGGTCTGTAATTCCCCGATTTCCCTCTCCCTTCCTTCTTAAGTAATGGGCTGACATTTGCAACTTTCCAATGTGCAGGAACCACTCCAGAATCTATAGAAATTTGGAAGATGACCACCAATGCATCCACTATCTCCATAGCTACGTCTTTCAACACTCTGGAATGTAGAATATCACATCCTGGGAGCTTACCAACCTTCAGCCCCATTAACGTCTCCAATGCAACCTCTTAGTAATACTAATTTCCTTCAATTCCTCATTCTCCCAAATCCCTTGTACCTCGAATTCTGGGAGATTTCTTACATTTTCCTCAGAGAAGACAAAGTAATCATTTAGCTTCTCTTCTATTTCTCTATTCTCCATTACAAATTCTCTTGATTCTGTCTATAATGGACACACATTTGTCCTAGCCAAACATTTCCTTTTTACGTACCTATAGAAGCTTTTACAGTCCATTTTTATATTTTTTGCTAGCTTACATTGATATCTATTCTCCCTTTCTTTATCAGTTTCTTCATCCTCCTTTGCTGTATTCTAAAATCCTCCCAATCCTCAGGTTTACTTCTATTTCTGGCAACTTTATAGGCCTTTTCTTTTAATCTTACACATCCTTAACTTCCTTTGTTATCCATGGTTGACTGCCTTTACTTTTGGGGTTTTGATGCCTTGAAGGAATGTATAGTTGACATAAACGGTGTAATATTTCTTTAAAGACTATCCATTATCTATGTACTGTCATACCTTTTAATGTATTTTCCCAATCCAGCTCAGCTAGTGTGCCCCCATACCTTTGTAATTTCCTCTGTTCGAATTTAACACCCTGGCTTCAGATTGAACTACCTCACTTTCAAACATAATGTAATATTCTACCATATTATGGTCACTCATCCCTGAAGGTTCTTTTACAACAAGATTATTAATTAGCCCTTTCTCATTACGTAATACTAGATCTAAAATAGCCTGTTCTCTAGTCTGTTCCTCAATATACTGCTCAAGAAAACCATCCCTAACACACTCCAGAAACTCGTCCTCCACAGCATTAGTGCTCATTAGGTTTACCCAGTCTATATGCAGATCTATGTCACCCATGATTACTGTATTACTCATGCTACATGCTTCTCTAATTTCCTGATTAATGCCATGCCCACACTACCACTACTGTTTGGTAGCCTATAAACAACTCCCATCAATGTTTGTTGCCCCTTGCTGTTTCTTAGCTCCACCTAAACAGATTCCACATTTTGTTCTTCCGATCTGAGATCCTCCTAATGTACTGATCCCATCCCTCATCAGCGCAACACCACCTCCCTTTCCTTTTTGCCTGTCCTTCCTAAATGTCGAATATCCTTGAATATTCAGTTCCCAGTCTTGGTCACCCTGTAGCCACATTTCTGTTATGGCAATTAGATCATACCCATTTACCTCTATTTGGGCCTTTAAGTCATCTACCTTGTTGCAAATGCTGCGTGCATTCAGGTAGAGTGCCCTTAACCTTGTCTTCTTGACATTCTGCATTCTAAGCCTAGTTGATGCTTGCCTTTGTTTCACCTGCCTTCTAATGTCACCTACTTTTCTACCTCCTGTTACCAGCTTTACTTCCTTCCAATTTGAGCTACCCCTCAGGTTCCCATCCCCCTGACAAGTCAGTTTAAACCTTCCCCAACAGCACTAGCAAATCTCCCTGTGAGGATGTTAGTTCCGGCCCTATTAAGGTGTAGCCCGTCCATCTTGTACAGGTCCCAACTGCCCCAGAACAGGTCCAATGCCTCAAAAATCTGATGCCCTCCCTCCTCCACCAGTTCTCCAGCCACATGTTCAATCGATCAATCCTCCTATTCCTATGCTCATGTGGCATTGGGAGTAATCCTGAGATTACTGCTTTGGAGGTCTTGCTTTTTAATTTCCTTCCTGACTCCCCAAAATCTGCTTTCAGGACCTCATCCCTCTTCCTACCTATGTCATTGGTACCAAATTGGACCACGACCTCTGGCTGTTCGCCATCCCCCAGAAGAATGTCCTGCAGCCACTCCGTGGCATCCTTGACCCTGGCATCAGGGAGGCAACACACTATCCTGGAGTCACGTTTACTGCTGCAGAAATGCCTGTCTGATCCCCTGACTATCGGATTCCCTATCACTATTGCTCTTCCACTCTTCTTCCTTTCCTCCTGTGCAGCTGAGCCACCCATGGTGCCATGGACTTTGCTCTGGCTGCACTCCCACGAGGAACCATCGCTCTCACCAGTACCCAAAATGGAAAACCAATCAGCAAGCAAGACAGACTCAGGGGACTCCTGCACTGCCTGCTTCTTAGAATGCCTGGCGGTCACCCATTCCTTCTCTGCCTGCATGCTCCTAACTTGCGGAGTGGGCACCTCCCTAAACGTGCTATCTACATAGTTCTCTGCCTTACAGTTGCGCAACAGTGACTCCAGCTGCCGCTTGAGTTCCGAAACCCAGGGCTCAAACATCTGCAGCTGGTGACACTTCCTACAGATGTGTTCATCTCAGATACGTGGTGTGTCCATGACTTCCCACATACCGCAGGACGTACATTGCACTTGGCCAAGCTGAAGGGAAAAGAATGGAAAAGGTGGTGGGGCGGGGGGGGGGAGAACGAAGGAAGGAAGGAAGGAAGGAAGGAAGGAAGGGAGCCCCTCCCTCACGAACCAAACTCCCACTTTACACTCTGTGCATTCAAATTTATTTTTTTCTTAATTTTTAGTTCCCCTCACTTACCAAACTCCATTCTTCACACTCTGCACTCCAGCAGCACTCCATGCAGAGAAGCAGCACTGAGAGTCCCCTGAATTTATACTCTGAAAACAATGCTGTGTTACCTCTGCTACAGTGCAGAAACCAGTTTATGCTAGCTACCTAATTAACTAGCTACAGCTACTCTGAGTGTTTTTATATCTGTTTAAAACTGCAAGAAACCTAACTTACCTCTTAACTGAAACAGGAATTTCATTGCCAGATGTAAACAAAACAAAAACTAGTCGAGAGAGTAGCCCTTCAAATACACTCACTTACCAAACTCCCGTCTTCACACTCTGTGGTACCTTATCAAAAACCCATATAAATAACATCCACCGTATTCCCTTCATTAACCTTCGCTGCTACTTTATCAAAAAACTCAATTAGATTAGTCAAGCATATTACCTGCCTTTTACAAATCTATGCTGACTATCCTTAATTAACTCGAACCTCTCCAAGTGTCCGTTGATATTTTCCCTGATTATAGTTTCTAAAACCTTACCAAACATTGCTATTAAACAAACTGGCCTGTAGTTGCTAGGATTGTGCTTACACCCTTCCTTGAATAAGCATCACATTTGGCACTCTCCAATCCTCTGACACCTCGCCGGTATCCAGGGAATATTGGATGATTATGGCAAGCCCTTCTGCTATCTCCATTCCCTCTTCCTTTAGCAACCTGGGATGCAAGCCTTGTCCACCCTAAGCATAGCTCACCTTTTTAGTACCTCCCCCTCTCAATTTTTATCCTATCCATTGCCTCTACTCTCTTTGCTTCGATTGATATTTTGTCAGCCTCCATTTCCTTAGTGAACACTGATAAAGTACTCATTAAGTATATTAGCCTTGCACTGTGTCTCTCAGCATATATTACCCTCTCAGTTCTTAATAGGCCCCACTTCATCTCTTACTACCCACTTACAATTTACATGCCAGCAGATGATCTTTGGGTTCCCTTTTATCATAGAAAGTTTACAGCAGAGAGAGGCCACTCAGCCAATCGTGTATGAGCCAGCCGAAAAATGAGCCACCCAGTTTAATCCCACCTTCCAGCATTTGGGCTGTAATCCTGCAGGTTGACTGCCATTCTATTCTCTCTTTGCCAGTCTTATATGCCTCTTCACCTCCCCCCCCCAACTTGATGTACATAGCCTGATTCACACTTGACAGAGAGGTGGGAGGCAAAGGGCGGGCGGGAGAAAGTGAGAGCTGGAAGAGTTTGGCAAAGACACAGAGAAAAATGAAAAGACTATCACAACTGATCCTGTCCAGCTACAACCGAAATCATTGATACGTAGCCACTAAAAGTAAAACTGGTTCATAAGTCCAGTTTCTGGGCTGAAAATGGGCATAGAGATGTCCAATTCAGAGCAGCATCCACCCTCCCATGCCCAACACACGTTCAATGCCATATTAATTTTGGAGATATAGAGACTTTCCTGACAGTGGCCTAAGACAGGCATTAGATCCATTGAATATGCTAATAAGGGGCCGAACATATGTTTTTGAACATAAATGGAAAATGGTTTGGGGATTATCCAGTCCATGTGTGGTTTAAGTAATGTTGTTAACTATGCTGGAGACTGCTACTAAAAAGACAACTTTATTTAAAACTTACCTTAATGTGGAGCTTGGAGGAGCCAGAGTGACCAATGAGCTGCCATTGGGGTAGTAACTGTGACCCACAGCTTGCTGGTATTGTACTAATAAGGCCATTGGAGTGTTTGTCATAGTCCAGTGGATAGCCTCATTAAGTAGAAAATAACTATTTTCACATTCAAATATTTAAAGTAAAAAAAGACACTGAAATTTGGGGTGGTCAAACCAGGCAAAGGAATATACAATTAGTGGGAGAATACTGAGAGGCGTAGAGGAAGTGAGGGACCTTGGAGTGAATGTCCACAGATCCCTGAAGGTAGCAGGACAGGTCAATAAGGTGGTTAAGGCGGCATATGGAATCCTTTCCTTTATGAGACAAGGTATAGAATATAAGAGCAGGGAGGTTATGCTGGAACTGTATAAATCATTGGTTAGGTCACAACTTGAGTACCATGTGCAGTTCTAGTCACCTCATTACAGGAAGTATGTAATTGAACGAGGGAGTGTACAGAGGAAATTTACAAGGACGTTGCCAGGACTTGAAAATGCAGCTATGAGGAAAGATTGGATAGGCTGGGGTTGTTCTCCTTGGAACAGAGATGGCTAAGGGGAGATTTCATTGAAATGTGCCATATTGTGAGCAGCCTGGATAGAGTGTATGTGAAGGACCTATTTACCTTAGCAGAGAGGGCAGTGACTAGGGGGCATAGATTTAAAGTGATTGGTAAAAAGGTTAGTGGGGAGATGAGGAAAATGTTTTTCACCCAGAGGTGGTGGGGGTCTGGAACTCACAGCCTGAAAGGGAAATAGAGGCAGAAATCCTCAACTCATTTAAAAGGTGTCTGGATATGCATCTCAAGTGCCGTAACCTGCAGGGCTATGGACCAAATGCTGGAAGGTGGGATTAGGCTGGGTGGCTCGCTTTTCAGCCGGCGCAGACACAATGGG
Organism: Heterodontus francisci; assembly: GCF_036365525.1. Classification (NCBI taxonomy): domain Eukaryota; kingdom Metazoa; phylum Chordata; class Chondrichthyes; order Heterodontiformes; family Heterodontidae; genus Heterodontus; species Heterodontus francisci. Next base: position 23,715,484 of record NC_090379.1, read on the forward strand.
CCAAGTGGCCTCTTTCTGCGCCGTAAACTTTCTATGATTGATTCTAAAATGGCTGAAAACAACAATTACGCAGGCTCACTTCTGTTCTTTTTGGCTGCATCATTTTCTAATGACATTCGTATTCTAAGTTATGCAAGATACTACTTAGTTGATCTAAATTCCACTTTATGCCTCCAAATAATTGACATGAAGCACGCTGCTTTTCCTTGTTGCTGTCAACTTGATTGAAACAATCCAGGCTCAGTACAGCGGAGGCTTTTAGCAGATGTCTGCCGGTCAAGACTTCTCACCACATTTAAATTGATGGATTCAACCCAGAGATCTAAAACTAATTGAAAACATTTCTGTACGCAATATTCGAGGCTTCTAGTGCAGACACTTTTGAGAAGGTGCATCAGTGCAGCAGTCAGAAAGTATGCAACTAGGTTGAGAGAAAAACTGCAATCAGCAGTTGAAATCTACTAAGCAGATAGATTTCTGAGGTCTAGACTCAGCTGCCCCTGGAAACTCAAGCGACCTTACAACACAGCAAACTCTACTGCAGATTATTTATAATTAAACTGATGCTTTTTCTCAAAAATCCAGTTATAAAAACAATTCCTCTTAAAAACAGGCCTCTCCACTACAATCCTCGCATACAGAAACCAATCGCCCACATTCTTGGGGTTACCACCCCAGCTTCAAGTGTTGGGGGTTATCATTTCGCATACAACAAACAATCTCCAGACCCAAAATTCCATATGACACTTCAGAAGCTCATGTACTCTTTAGCAGGTAGAGAATCAAGACATGCAGCAACACATCAGTAATTCACAGTGCTAAGTATGGCCTATGCCCAGTCCTGAGGGTTCCTCCTTGGCGAATTTGTACAAAATTTCTGTTCCCATGCTGCCTTTTGAAAGCAAACCACATAAACAAGATTCTTGCAGCTTGACTGCAACAACCAATTTCTGCAGTAAGTGCAAGAATCATTGTTTGAAGATTTTATTTTCTATCCCTCGCCATTCGCCACAAAATGTGTAGATTGTTGAATAAAACAACCAAAAAAAATGAAAGACAGAAAAAATAGACCAGTGCTAATATCAACGTGTGTTGGGAACTGTTAGTCTCGCTATTAGTTTGGGTCCTTTTTGTAATTCCATTGCATGGTCTAATTTTTTTATCAAGCAGCAAGACCGAGACAACATTCAGGCTTGGGCTGATGTGTGGGGCAAATGTCACTTGCTACCTAAGTACCATGCAGTGACCATCCCCAACAAGAGAGAACCTAACCATTTCCCATTGATGTTCAACAGCATTGCCATCGCTAAGACCCCACATTGGCATTCTGGGAGTTACCACTGAGCTGAAACTTAACTGGACCCAGCCTTATACTGTGGCTACAAGAGCAGATCAGAGGCTGGGAATTGTCAGGCAAGCCCCCCCACCTGCCAAGACTGAGGCACACATTATTTCACCACATGAACATTAAAACTTAAAATTGTGGCTGGGAAAAGAGGGTCTATTACAAGGAATTGCCAAGCCCCTAACTGGAAAGACATTTACATGCTAGCAGACAGTGTTGGAACAAGGGACCCAGTCCTCGCTTCCCCAATACACAGAAGACGTGGTCAGAGCAGCTTAGTCACATAACTAGCTGGCTGTTGGTTTTTTGAATTTGAACTGGCCACAGGATTTTGAATTCAGAAGACTGTTAGCTCCTGGACTGAAAAGACCTCTCTCCTGTCTGCTCTCAACTCACTCTCATCAGCTACGGAAACCATTGAAGACACATACCCCCGAGAGAGAAAAGTCTCCTACAGTGAACAAGGTTTAAGAAGAATACTGGGCCCCAACGAAAAGCAAGACTACTTCCAAAAGGACTAGTGAGCACAGTAAACAAGAAACTCTTCTGATATTGCCTCAAACCTCTCCATTTTATTTTTCTTCTGTTCTTTTCTGTCCCTATTTGCACGTGCTTATTGCATATGCATGCGAACGTGGAGCGCAGCGTGTATTGCAGATGTTAAGCGAATGAGAGTTTAAGTTTTAATAAATGTCACTTTTCTTCTTTAAATCTGAGAAAACCTGGTTGCGCTCATTTCTTTGCCTTATAATTGGAAAGTGGTGAACAAGGATTCATCGAGGGGGGAGCTCAAAACAGAGTTGGTTTAAAATCAAACCCTGTTGCAATAATACCAGGTGACGACAGTAAAAGACCCTTAGACACATTTCTCACCTGGTCATAACAGAATTGTGCAAGTAACTCACTTGCTGATTTTCCAAAGCCTGTCCACCAGGCCACAAGTCAGGAGTGTGATGCAATACTCTTCACTTGCCTGGATGAGTGCAGCGCAACACTCAAGAAGCTCAACAGCATTCAAGACAAAGCAACCCACTTAATTTGCACCCCATCCACCACCTTCAACATTCACTCCCTCCGCCAGTGGCACATCTGAGTACCATCTACAAGATGCATTGCAGCAACTCGCCAAGGATCCTTCAACAACACCTTCCAAACCCGCAACCTCTACCAACTAGAAGGATAAGGGCAGCAGATGCATGGGAACACCACCTGCAAGTTCCCCTCCAAGTCACTCACCATCCTGGAACTATATGGCCGTTAATTCTCTGCTGCTGGGTCAAAATCCTGGAAATCCCTCCTCTAATAGCATTGTTGGTGTACCTACACCATATGGACTGCAGCAGTTCAAGGCAGTGGCTCACCGCCACCTTCTCAAGGGAACTTAGAGATGGGCAATAAATGTTAATCTTGCCAGCCATGTCCACATCCCAAAATCCAATTTTAAAAAATGCATGGAGCATAAACACCAGTATGGGCCAGCTGAGCCAAATGGCCTATTTCTGTGCTGTACATTTTCTGTCACTTTATGATACAATTTTACTCCCAACTTTGCTTGCCTATTATGAATATAAGCCTAGTTTCTACAGAAATAATGGAGAGTTACCCGCAAATCAATGCAGTTTATTATTTCTGAAGGGTCACTGACCTGAAATGTTAACTCTGCTTCTCCCTCCACAGATGCTGCCAGACCTGAGTATTTCCAGCATTTCTTGTTTTTATTTCAGATTTTCAGCATCTGCAGTATTTTGCTTTTATTGCAGTTTATTATTGGCTCGGCCACCCAAAAAATCCAACAGAAAAGCTGAAATCATGTTGGAATGATAAACTCTGTTTCCACAGGCAAGTGTAATTAGCACATTAAGATTAATGACAGCTGGTTGGAGCTACTCTTGGCAGTACGGAACGCAATGTACTCTCAGCAAATTTCAGCGATTCAAACACTTACATTCAAAAATAAAATCAATGACACTGAAGTGGAGGCCATGGGTAGAGAAGATGCTTTGCAGTGGTGTACAGTATCCAATCAACTGGTTCAGATAACATTGTATATGTTCATGAACTGAACCCAGGGTTAAATAATTAGTCAAACTCCTAATTATTAAATGCAAAGAAAAATAACCTTGCCCACGATGCATTGCTATAATATAGAACGCTACAGGATGTCACTGATGTACAACCTCAGAATAGCAAATTTTCTTTTTATGGTAAATTAAAGATCCACTATCCACTGCATAAAATATTCTTACACTTACACCTGCTTAAAGAAAAGGAAATGTTTCTCCTTACCTCTAATTCTGTGACTGTTCTCTCAAGACTTAATGCTTTCTTCTTCCACTCTGCAATGTCTTTTTGATACTTCTCCAATTCAGTTGCATACATTGCTTTCTCCTCTATACATGCATAAATTAGCACAAAAATACAGATGCTGATTAAAGTAAATAAAGTGAGCATTGTCTGCCTACGTAAGTAATCTGGAATTTATTAGCTTCATCTAGGCTGTTTTTAAAATTAATTCACGTGACATGGGTGTCACTGGCAAGGCCAGCATTTATTTCCCATTCAAACTAGCCTCGAGAAGGTGGCAGTGAGCCACCTTCTTGAAACGCTGCAGTCCACGTGGATTACAGCATTTCCCATCAGCTTTTTATTACAACTGAGTAACTTCTTAGGGCATTTAAGAAAACAGTTAAAAGTCTACCACATTTCTTACGGTCTGGAGTCACATACAGGACAAACTGGGTAAGAATGGTATGTTTCCTCCTAAAAAAGGACATAAGTGAACCAGTTTTATGACAATCCAGTCGTTTCATGCTCACCGCTACTGATACTGGCTTTTTATTCCAATTTATTTAATTAACTGAATTTAAATTCCCCAACTCCCATGGTGGGATTTGAACTCATGCCTCCAGATTAGTAGCAACCAGAAACATGAACACTCTGCTACTGCATCCTAATAGATATCTAGTATGTACTATTAAAACAAAATTAAAGATTCACAGCGAGCTGTCATGGCAGGCGGCAAGAAAAGTCACTACAGAAAACCCTTAATTAATGGAGTTATTTTACAGTAACCTTTGGAGGCAAAAACACCATTTAATATAGACACAGCATTTCATCAACAGTGCAAAGAAACAAGGATTTTAGATATCAGTGGTTGAAGTTTTATGCATGAGATGGGCTCGGATGGAGCATTAAAAAGATGAGTTTCCACCTTTGATCTATTGAGCGTTTAGTTAAATATTAACTTAAAAAATGCAAGTTATCATTGTATATAAGCATTTACAATAACAGTGTATATTAATGGTCAACGAAAAGTTCCTTTTTGCATTATTTTAATGACTAGTGATAAAATAGACAGTTATAGATATAAAGGATTTAGTAATCAGTAACACAAGATTTAGCAGACAAATAAAAAATAATTGCACAGTGAATCACATACGGAGAAGATTTCCAATGACTTTATGTAAATTGACAAGCTAAATGAGCTGTAAAACTACAACAAATAATACAGCATGAAGTGCGTAGCACATCGTTACTACTTGCTAAACTGTCGGCATTAGACATCATGTGATCTTGGAAGATGAGAATGCATGTACTAATATCGTACTGAGCCAAGGCATACAGAGTATCATGAGCAAAGGTTCAACCCTTAATTTGCATTGAGCTAACTGATCACAATCAGGGAAGTAGTGGAGGTGCTACATTTGACCTCAATATCACGTAGGTTAGCGACTGAGGGTAAAGTAAAAGGTAAAAAAGCTAGCTGAGGTTCCTGTTTGCAGTGTTCCACACTCGAAAATGCACAGAACCATAAAAGTTTACAGTACAGATGGCGGTCATTCGGCCTATCGGGTCGGTACCAGCTCTTTGTTAGAGTAATCTAAAACTAATTCTACTCTCCTGCCCTCTCCCCTTAGCCCTGTTTTTCCTCCACTTTGTATATTTATCCAAATTTCTCTTGCAAGATACTGAAGTCTCTGCCTCAGCCACCCTGTGTTGCAAAGTAATACATAGCCCTTAAACCCTCCTTAGAAAGAAATTTCTCCTACCATTTCTTCTCACATACATTGCAAATTTTAAATTGATAACCCTTCGGCATTGACTGCCCAACCTGGTGAGTCTATGCTGTCTGATCTCTATGGGTTTAGTTCCCTTTTTAATAATGGAGCTCCCATAAATAGCAGAGTCCTCTAACTGTGTCCTAAGCAATGTTTTGTACAAATCTGGCAGTATTCTTTGCTCCCATTTCTAAAACTCAATGTTATTAGACTTTTTAATGGCTTGAGTAATCTATACTTGCATTTTTAAGATTTTATGCCCCAAGTCTTGCTGTTCATCTGCTCCAATCAACATCTTTCCCTCTCAAAATGTATTATCTCACACTTAGCCATCTTAAATTGCAACTGATTCCTGCCGGTCCATTCTACTAACCTATGTCTTTCTGAAGTCTTTTACACTCCACTACACGGTTTGCCAAACCCACATTTGTGGCATCAGCAAATTTTGAGATTGAAACTTGCGCACTGGGAGCACAATCATCGATAGAATAGAGAACAAAAGTGGATCCAACATCAATCCCTGGGATACACCACTTCCAACTCTTTTTGAATGCAAACAACACCCATCGTCCCTCATTGTTTCCTGTCCATATATCAACTTTATATCCTTGCGATCTTATTTCATTTTACACCATGTGAATAAATTAATTCTCTGGTAAGGACCGAATTAGATTCAGATATGATAATCCCTGTGGTCATACATATACTGACACTCACACATTGAGAAATTTGTCCTGAATTAAGATCTGGTGAGCAACCAGAACCCATGAACTAGCACTGCACCATAGGTTAGTGCCTTTGAGAGAAAACGGGGCAAAATTGGACGGAAAAGTTAAATTATTGGCAGGGGGCAGTGGGTGGAGTTCAGTTCCATCTGACCATACAAAGTTTTGTTAAGACAAGAGATTGCCTTTGCCTTTTCACCTTATATTTTACAAGAAATACGTTACAATGATCTCGCTAATATGAGGAACTGCATGGCTACCTCATTGAAATATTAGGGTACCCATTAATCTTTACTGGTTTGCAGCCATTACTATGAGCATAGGGACAATTTATGAATAACTCATTTCCTTACATGCTGAGTTCATTCCACTAGGTTTTAAACAATTACCTTTTGCGTGTGCTCATCAAGGCGAGTGATTTTAATGCTGAGAAATTACACCAATTCTATGACCAGAAAATCTCCTTTCACAATGCGCAATGATATATTTTAATCAAGTTCAGGACAGCACACTTCATACACCAGTGAGAACTTTTTATTTGCCTCTATGGAACAGACTGCCAATCAATACTAGACTGCGTACAATTTTATGCTTTGGGCCAATCACCGCAAAGAACTGAATCGAGACAACTCACCCATTTCACTTGCAGTTGTCAGAAGGACAACTTTACTTGCATTAATTTGCTCTGGATTCAAACTCATCTCCCAAAGTGGAGAGGAAAATGTGTTAACGCACTAGACCGAGCGGGCCGGGGAGAGGAGCGGGCAGGAGTGGAGCAGGGAAATAAAGTCGAAAAGTGACATCAGAGTGACGTCTCAATCAACAGAGAAAGCAGGGAAAGAGACAGCCATCGGGGTGATTACACAGGTAAGCTTTTAATGTAGTTTAATTTAAATCAAACGTTGCATCAAATATCACAGACTAGCAGGTAGATGATTGGTTTGAGAAGAAGCTACTTGTCTGGTGAGTATCTGGTAAGTGATTCAGGTCCATTCTCATCCTTACATTTAAAATAGTGGTAAGCTTAGTATATAAACAGAAAGGAAAATAAAATAAATAACTGTATAAAATAATTAAGTGTTAATTTAACCACATTAAGGATGGAAGGCCAGATGATGTGTCACGACTGCAGCATGTGGGAGCTCCTGGATGCCAGTGTGATCCAGGGCAAACACTTCTGCAGTAAATGACTGCGGCTTGAAGAGCTGCAGTTCAGAGTCATTGAACTGGAGTCAGAGTTGCAGACACTCGGACACATCAGGGAGGGAGAAATTACCTGAATGCTTTGTACCAGGAGGCGGTCACACCCCTTCCGATTTGGTCAGTGGTCAGGGACAGGAGAGTGTGGCTGCAGCTGAGGTAGGTAAGGGGACCCAGAGGACAGGAGTGCAGAAGCCTTAGCCTTTGAGATTGTCCAACAGGTTTGAAGTTCTGGAACCACTTAGCAGGTCTGGCAGCATCTGTGGAAAGAGAAGATGCTGCCAAACCTGCTGAGTGGTTCCAGCATTTCTTGCTTTTATTTCAGATTTCCAGCATCTGCAGTATTTTGCTTTTATTATAGGTTTGAGGTTCTTACAGCTTGATTGGATGAGAATGGGGGCTGCAGGGTGGATGAGCAACCTGACCACGGTACAGGAAGCCATTCAAGTGTAGGGAGAAAAAAAGGAATGTAGTTTAGTAGGGGACAGTATAGTTAGGGGGATTAACACTGTTCTCTGCAGCAAAGAGTGATAGTCCAGAAGGCTGTATTGCCTGCCCGGTGCCAGGGTTCGGGACATCTGCTCAGGGCTGGAGAGGAACTAACAGTGGGAGGTGAAGGATCCAGTCGCTGTGGTCCATGTAGGTACCAACAATGTAGGCAGGTCAAGGAAAAAGGTTGTGCAGAGTCAGTATGAGGAACTAGGTGCCAAATTAGCCAGATTAGCGAAATTAATGCGTGGCTCCAAGACTGGTGTGGTCGAAGTGGGCTCCCGTTCGTAGGGCACTGGCACCAGTACTGGGGAAAGTGGTACTGTACCGTTGGGACTGTCTACACCAGAACCGTGCTGGGGCCGGTGTTCTAGTGAGCTGCATAACTAGGGAAGTAGAGAGGGTTTTAAACTGAATAGTGGGGGAAAGGGATCAAATTTTGGAAGATATTAGTTTAGAGATACAGCACTGAAACAGGCCCTTCGGCCCACCGAGTCTGTGCCGACCATCAACCACCCATTTATACTTCTTTTTTCTTCTTTTGGGCCTCCTTATCTCGAGAGACAATGGATACGCGCCTGGAGGTGGTCAGTGGTTTGTGAAGCAGCGCCTGGAGTGGCTATAAAGGCCAATTCTGGAGTAACAGGCTCTTCCACAGGTGCTGCACAGAAATTTGTTTGTTGGGGCTGTTGCACAGTTGGCTCTCCCCTTGCGCCTCTGTCTTTTTTCCTGCCAACTACTAAGTCTCTTCGACTCGCCACAATTTAGCCCTGTCTTTATGGCTGCCCGCCAGCTCTGGCGAATGCTGGCAACTGACTCCCACGACTTGTGATCAATGTCACACGATTTCATGTCGCGTTTGCAGACGTCTTTATAACGGAGACATGGACGGCCGGTGGGTCTGATACCAGTGGCGAGCTCGCTGTACAATGTGTCTTTGGGGATCCTGCCATCTTCCATGCGGCTCACATGGCCAAGCCATCTCAAGCGCCGCTGACTCAGTAGTGTGTATAAGCTGGGGATGTTGGCCGCTTCAAGGACTTCTGTGTTGGAGATATAGTCCTGCCACCTGATGCCAAGTATTCTCCGAAGGCAGCGAAGATGGAATGAATTGAGACGTCGCTCTTGGCTGGCATACGTTGTCCAGGCCTCGCTGCCGTAGAGCAAGGTACTGAGGACACAGGCCTGATACACTCGGACTTTTGTGTTCCGTGTCAGTGCGCCATTTTCCCACACTCTCTTGGCCAGTCTGAACATAGCAGTGGAAGCCTTACCCATGCGCTTGTTGATTTCTGCACCCATTTATACTAATCCTACACTAATCCCATATCCCCACCTGTCCCTATATTTCCCTACCACCTTCCTATACTAGGGGCAATTTATAATGGCCAATTAACCTATCAACCTGCAAGTCTTTGGCATGTGGGAGGAAACCGGAGCACCCGGAGGAATCCCACGCAGACACAGGGAGAACTTGCAAACTCCACACAGGCAGTACCCAGAATTGAACCCGGGTCGCTGGAGCTGTGAGGCTGCGGTGCTAACCACTGCGCCACTGTGCCGCCCTGGTATATGGTAAATCAAGGAGTACAAACAAAGCAAGAGAGAAAGGTATGAATATGTGAAATGATAAACAGACTGTGACAGGAAGGGACAGAGCATACAAATATAAGAGTAAATCAACAGATAAGGCTAGAGGTTACAAAAATAATAGACAAAATTGAAGGCTCTATATCTGAATGCATGTAGCAATCGAAACAAAACAGATGAACTGAGAGCGCAAATAGAAATAAATAAGTACGACCTGATAGTCATTACAGAGACATGGCTGCAGGACAACATAGATTGGGACCTGAATATTGAAGGGTGCATGGCATTCAGGAAGGACAGGAAAGTAGAAGGGCGAGATCAAATAGCCTGAAGGGTACATACTAACTTTTTGTAATTCATGCACCAGGACACCCAGATCCCTCTGCATCTCAGAGCTCTGCAACCTCTGGCAAATCAGGTTAAGGGATAGGTCATTAGAGATGCACTGGCAGACATTTAAGGGGATATTTCAACGAGAAAGAAAAATTCCAAGGTGCGACCTGCCATCCGTGGTTAACTAAATCAGTTAAAGATAGTATCAAACTTAAAGAAAAAGCATATAATTGCACAAAGATGGAGGCAGGTCAGAAGATTGGACAGAATATGAAAAACAGCAAAGAATGACTAAAAGATTGAGAAGGATGGTAAAATTAGAGTACGAGAGAAAGCTGGCTAGAAATATAAAGAGAGATAGTAAGAGTTTCGATATTTAAAAAAGTCAACAAAGTGAGCGTTGATCCTATAGAAAGTGAGTCTGAGAAATTAATAATGGATTATGAGGAGATGGCAGATGAATTGAACAGATATTTTGCATCGGTCTTCACTATTGAGGATACAAGTAACATTCCAGTATTAGCTGCAAGTCAGGAAATGGAAAGAAGGGAGGAACTCAAGAAAATTACAATCACCAGAGAAGTGGTACTGAACAAATTATTGGAGCTGCGGGCCGACAAGTCCCCAGGTCCTAATGGACTCCATCCTAGGGTCTTAAAAGAAGTGGCTAGTGAGATAGTTGAGGAAGGGAGGCAGAACGCCAGTTAGCTTAACATCTGTCTTAGGTAAAATATTAGAAGTGGTTATTAAAGGTTATAGCAGGGCATTTAGAAAAATTCAAGGTAATCAGGCAGAGTCAACATGGTTTTGTGGAAGGGAAATCATGTTTAACCAATTTATTGGAGTTCTTTGAGGGAGTTACATGTGCTGTGGATAAAGGGGAACCGGTGGATGTTTTGTACTTAGATTTCCAGAAGGCATTTGATAAGGTGCCACATCAAAGGTATTGCAGAAAATAAAAGCTCATGGTGTATGGGGCAACATCTTGGCATGGATAACAGGAAAGAGACAGTAGGCATAAATGGGTAATTTTCTGGTTGGCAAGATGTAACGAGTGGTGTGCCACAGGGATCTGTGCTGGGATCTCAACTTTTTACAATTTATATAAATGACTTAGATGAAGGGACCAAAGGTACGGTTGTTAAATTTGCTGATGACACAAAGATAGGTAGGAAAGTAAGTTGTGAAGAGGACATAAGGAAGCTACAAAGGGATACAGATAGGTTAAGTGAGTGGGCAAAGACCTGGCAAATTGAGTATAATGTGGAAAGTCCACTTTGGCAGGAAGAATAAAAAAGCATATTATCTAAATGGTGAGAGATTGCAGAGCTCTGAGATGCAGAGGGATCTGGGTGTCCTAGTGCATGAATCGCAAAAGGTTAGCATGCAGGTACAGCACGTAATTAGGAAAACTAATGGAATGTTATCGTTTATCGCGAGAGGAATGGAATACAAAAGTAGGTAGGTTATGCTTCAGCTACACAGGGCATTGGTGAGACCACATCTGGAGTACTGTGTACAGTACCAGTCTCCTCATTTAAAGGAAGGATGTAAATGCATTGGAGGCAGTACAGAGAAGGTTTACTAGACTAATAGCTGGAATGGGTGGGCTGTCTTACGAGGAAAGATTGGACAGGCTAGGCTTGTATCCACTGGAATTTAGAAGAGTAAGAGGCGACTTGACTGAAACATATAAGATCCTGAGGGGTCTTGACAGGGTGGCTGTGGAAAGAATGTTTCCCCTTGTGGGAGAATCTCGAACTAGGGGTCACTGACTAAAAATAAGGGATTTCCCATTTAAGAGAAGAGACTTTTTCTCTGAGGGTCTTGAGTCTTTGGAACTCTCTTCCTCAAAAGGCAGTGGAAGCAGAGTCTTTGAATATTTTTAAAGCAGAGGTAGATAGATTCTTGATAAGCAAGGGAGTGGAAGGTTATCGGGGATAGGTGGAAATGTGGAGTAATCAGTTCAGCCATGATCTTTTTTGAAAGGCAGAGTAGGCGAGAAGGGTCGAATGGCGTACTCCTGCTCTTATTTTCTATGTTTCTAAGAGTATTTTTAAAATCAATCTCCAGTTGAGATTTTTACTTAGTAGCAGGTACCTGTTTTTATGTCATATTTGTCAATTCCATATAATTCATTATCAGATTTAAAGTTTGATGTAAAGTCATTTTGAGGCAACTTATTGATTTGTGGAGAGTTTTCTTTTTGTTTGCTTTCTTATATTTGTCCTCTTCCAGTTTCTCTTCTCACTCCATACACCTGCTGTTGTACAGTTCATTGCGATAGTTTGGGCTGAAGGTGGTTCCCTTCAGACTATTTGATCTTGCCCTTCTACTTTTTTTTGTTACCACACATCTAGCTGTGGCTTAAATGAGTCTCATGTTCTGGCTTCAACCACTCTTCTGAATAACCCATTCCAACTACGGAGTTGGATGGACTACATTCTGAATTATTATTTAAAAGTATGCCTTTTTAGAAAACTTTCTGGTCTTCTAGATGCCCAGAAACAAATGCTTTTCAGCTTTGACTCCTCAGTTAGTCTTATAATTTTCTCATTTATAATGCCCATTATCCAGAATTTAGCAAGGAAAAGAGTTGAATATTGTCAGTGCACCTTGAACGGATATCATTGGACAGGACGTCAGAAATGCTCCATCCATCAATATCGGCGACCACACTCTGGAAGTGGTTCAACAGTTCACCTACCTAGGCTCAACTATCACCTGTAACCTGTCTCTCGATGCAGAAATCAACAAGCGCATGGGAAAGGTGTCCGCTGCTATGTCCAAACTGGACATAGGGTGTGGGAAAATGGCACACTGACATGGAACACAAAAGTGAGTGTTTCAAGCCTGTGTCCTCAGTACATTGCTCTACAGCAGCGAGGCCTGGACAACGTATGGCAGCCAAGAGCAATGTCTCAACGCATTCCATCTTCACTGTCTCCGGAGAATCCTTGGCATCAGATGGTAGGATCGTATCTCCAACGCAGAAGTCCTCGAGGCGGCCAACATCCCCAGCATATACATCCTACTGAGCCAGCGGCGCTTGAGATGGCTTGGCCATGTGAGCCACATGGAAGATGGCAGGATCCCCAAGGCCGCATTGTGCAGCGAGCTCGTCACTGGTATTAGACCCACCGGCCGTCCATGTCTCCGCTTTAAAGACGTCTGCAAACGCGACATGATGTCCTGCAACATTGACCACAAGTCATGGCAGTCAGTTGCCAGTGATCGCCAGAGCTGGCGGACAGCCATAAAGGCGGGGCTAAAGAGTGGCGAGTGGAAGAGACTTAGCAGTTGGCAGGAAAAAAGACAGAAGTTCAAGGCGAGAGCCAACTGTGTAACAGCCCCAACAACCAATTTTATCCTCAGGGCCTGTGGAAGAGCCTGTCACTCTAGAATTGGCCTTTATAGCCACTCCAGGCACTGCTCCACAAACCAGTGACCACCTCTAGGCGCTTACCCATTGTCTCTCGAGACAAGGAGGCCATAGAAGAAGAACAAGACCTTGAAAACTGAAATTACATCACTGAGGAGATTAACAGGCATCTAAATCAAAGGTTTATCGATTATTCCACATATAAGCTTATTTGGTTTAAAGGAGTGTACTACAGCACTCCAACACATTACACCATTGAGAAATACGAAAGAGGTTCACATCTGCATCCCTCACACAGCAATTCCACACCGTGGCAAAGCCATTATGGGAGGCCCTGAGTCAGGGTTATTTAATTTGAGGATGTGGGAAGAAATTAAAAATAACCGGAGATTCGCTCTATACGTACAACCACTGCCCCCTAGTCTCGGGTTTAAGAGTACAACAGGAAACGTGGTCTTCGGCCTCATACTAGCTTGGACAGAAAAGGGCCTGTTGCATGAGACGATCTTTGGGAAAAATAATTAATGGGGGGGGGGGGGCTGAAATTAATTCAAGTGATCAAGTAAAACTTTTTAGTTAACCTTCCATTTGATCAAATCCATCCCTAAAAATTCCAACAGTTCTCTAGTTCAAACAAAGGCTTACCCTGTTGAAACTGCTCTATCACCATCTGCAGGTTGGTCAGTGACATTGCATACTGCTTTACTTGTTCTTGAGACATATTCAATTGCATCACTGCTTCATCTCGCTGTTTTGCAATGGTTTGAAGTTGTTCCTGTAAGGACTCCACCTGAAGGCTGGCTTGGTGGCTGTTAGGAAGAAAAGCATGCAGCTTGGGTCTTTTGAATTTCCTAAGACACACTTTTCAGGGATAACTTATGCCATCAGCTAAACTGGTTTGGAAGCACTGATGTGTGAAGAATTTACATGGATACCAACACAGCAACTGCATGTCAGTCACACATGTTTTACAGAAAATAAATCAAGCAACAGACACTTCACAGGCAGCCACTATGCATCAAATGTTCCATAAACAATCAGTCTGATTGATGTGTACTCTTCAGTGCACCATTTACGCTGAAGATGTTTAATCACTAAATCAACAGTGCTTGTATTTATTCCAAACAGGTTCCTCTGGTTGTGCAGAATGAATGCAACAATGTTTGCCATTTTATATAAACTCTGTAAAGTTGTCTCCACCTTTTTTCATTAGCATGAACCCAATTCTTGAATTGATTAACCTTGAGTTTGTTGCCAATTAGAGTCAGTCATTTAAGGCACAGAAGGAGGCCATTCAGCCCATTGAATTAAACCAAATCAGGAGCTTGTTCAAGCCCAACTCAAGGATTTGAGCACATAAATCTAGACTGAGGCACAAAGGAAGTGCAACACTGTCAGAGGAGGCATCCTTTGGATCAAAGTCAAACCAAAGAGTTTATTCTGCTAGTGCAGGGAGATGTTTAAGATAAATGGAACTATTCAAAGAAGATTAGGAAGTTCCTCATGCCTTGGTCTATGTTCAATCTACCTCTTTGGCCAAGTTTTTGGTCATCTGCCCTAATATCCCCTTATGTGGCTTGGTGTCAATGTTTGTTTTATAACATTCATGTGAACATTTTATTATGTTAAAGGCACTACATAATACAAGTTCTTGTTCTTTCCTCAACCGACATCACCAAAATTGCACACTGCACAAAGTACTTCATTACAAAATAAAGACTTACATTTATATAGCTTCTTTCACAATCTCAGGATGCCCCAAAATGCCTTACACCTACTTTTGAACTGTTGTATTTTAGGAAACATGGCAGACCATGAGCACAGCAAGCTCCCACAAACAGCAACGTGATACTGATCAGATAATCTGTTTTAGTGATGTTGTTTGAGGGATAAAAATTGGCCAAGACAATAGTGGCGTGGGATCTTTTACATCCTCCTGAGGAGGCAGACGGGCCACAGTTTTAACATCTCATCTGAAAAATGCTTTGGGACATTTCTGGCAGACATGGTAAGCCACTATTATAAATGCAAAAATCTTTATTCCTTCCTGTCTCAGCCTTGTCAGAACATATGTATTTGCCAGAAATTGCTTGTTTACTGATCAGGACCATGAACTGTAATTCAACTTTCCCCTCTTCCGAGCTTGGGTTCATTGAGCCAAATGTGGTGGCTCACTAGAGCGCTGACAAAGATCAGTTCATGTAGTGCACAGAAAGAACTGAACCTGGAATCCTGTGTGGCTCAACATCATTCATCTATTTTATTAAGTTGTTACATTAATTATCCTTTCCTTTCTCAAGCAAATACTGAACAGTTGCTCAAAATGCCAGACTGACTGGCCCTCAGATATATCCTCTCTACCTCTGCAGAAGTATTTAGTCAGCCCAATCAGTGCTTTCACAGGATGCTATAACTGAGATTAGTCAGAGTTATACAGCACAGAAACAGGCCCTTCGGCCCATCGTGTCTGTGCCGGTTATTCCAGCACCCAACTATTCTAATCCCATATTCCTGCACTTGGTCCATAGCCTTGTATGCTATGGCGTTTCAAGTGCTCATCTAAATACTTTGTAAATGTTGAGAGGGTTCCTGCCTCTACCACCTCTTCAGGCAGTGCATTTCAGGTTCCAACCACCTATATTCATGTCTAAATCATTAATGTACACTACAAACAGCAAGGGTCCCAGCACCGATCCCTGTGGTACACCACTGGTCACAGGCTTCCAATCGCAAAAACAGCCCTCGACCATTATCCTCTGCCTCCTGCCACTAAGCCAATTTTGGATCCAATTTGCCAAATTGCCCTGGATCCCATGGACTCTTACCTTCTTACCCAATCTCCCATGCCAGACCTCATCAAAAGCCTTACTGAAATCCATGTATACTACATCTACTGCTTTACCCTCATCTACACATCTATTCACCTCCTCGAAAAATTCAATCAAGTTAGTTAGACACGATCTCCCCTGGCAAAGCCATGCTGACTATCCTTAAATCCCTGCCTCTCCAAGTGGAGATTAATTCTGTCCCTCAGAATTTTTTCCAATATTTTCCCAACCACTGATGTTAGACTCACTGGCCTGTAATTACCTGGTTTATCCCTATTACCCTTCTTGAATAATGGTACCACATTCGCTGTTCTCCAGTCCTCTGGTACCTCTCCTGTGGCCAGAGAGGATTTGAAAATTTGTGTCAAAGCCCCTATTCTCCTCCCTTGCCTCATATAACAGCCTGGGATACATCTCATCTGGGCAAGGGGATTTATCCACTTTTAAGCCTGCTAAAACAGCTAATATTTCCTCCCTTTCAATGCTAATATGTTCAAGTATATCACAATCACCCTCCCTGATCTCCACACCTATATCGTCCTTCTCCATAGTGAACACTGATGAAAAGTAATCATTTAAAACCTCACCCATGTCCTCCAGCTCCACACAAAGATTGCCACGTTGGTCTCTAATGGGCCCTACTCTTTCCCTGGTTATCCTCTTACCCTTAGTATACTTATAAAACACCTTGGGATTTTCCTTTATCTTGCCCGCCAGTGTTTTTTCTTATCCTCCCTTCGCTCTCCTAATTACTTTAAGTTCCACCCTACACTTTCTATACTCCTCTAGTGCCTCCGCTGTTTTCAGTGCTTGGGATCTGCCGTAAACCTTTTTTTTCCTGATCCAATCCTCTATATCCCTCGACATCCAGGGTTCCCTGGGCCTGTTAGTCCTACCCTTCACCTTAGCAGGTACATGTTGGCTCTGAACTCTCACAATTTCCTCTTTGAATGACTCCCACTGACATGATGTAGACTTTCCTACAAGTAGCAGCTCCCAGTCCACTTTGGCCAGATTCTGTTTTATCATATTGAAATCAGCCTTCCCCCAATTCAGTACCTTTATTTCTGGTCCATCTTTGTCCTATTCCATAACTACCTTAAATCTTACAGAGTTATGATCACTACCCCAAAATGCTCCCCCACTGACACTTCTACCACCTGTCCGGCTTCAGTCCCTAGGATTAGGTCCAGTACTGCACCTTCTTTTGTAGGACTTTCTACATACTGGCTCAAAAAGCTCTCCTGTATGCATTTTAAGAATTCCGCCCCTTTTAAGCCTTTTGCACTAAGACCATCCCAGTTAATATTGGGGAGGTTGAAATCCCCTACTATTATTACCCTATTACTTTTACACCTCTCAGAGATTTGCCTACATATCTGCTCCTCTATTGCTTCCTGACTGTTTGGAGGCCCTGTAGTACACACCCAGCCAAGTGACTGCCTCCTTTTTGTTTTTAAGTTCTACCCAAATGGCCTCATTTGAGGAACCTTCTAAGATGTCATCTTTCCTTACTGCAGTAATTGACTCTTTGATCAACAGTGCAATGCCACCTCCTCTTTCATCCCCTCTCCTGTCGCGCCTGAAGATTCTATAGCAGGGAATATTGACCTGCCAGTCCTGTCCCTCCCTCAACCATGTCTCTGTGACAGTGATTGACTGTGAAGCAAATCATAGCCCATATAGAGGATTTGTTAAACAATTGAGCATCTTTACTAATTACTAGTTTAGATTATTTAGTAAAAAAGCATTACTTCTACCTGGCGTTTTCCACAGCACATGATGATGATGCCAACTTCTCCCCCAGGAAAGTGGCTTTCTTCCTCAGCTCAGTCTCTCGGTCCTCAGCTGCTAAGGCCTCTTTGGTGTATGACTCTTCCATCTCAATTAAGTGTTGTCGCAATCGCTGCAAATCCTGGTTCAAACGTTGCTCCTTATCGCGCATGTGTTGCAGCTGAAATAACAGGTGTTACCATCACATCATGTGTTTGGTAGGATTGCTAATTATTCCTTTTTCCAAGATAATAAGCCACACGGAAATCAGGGACAGATCGTCAATGAGGAGAACACAATAGAATGTCAGGACTAGGTGGAAGCGAGACCTAATAAATTCCAACAAAAGTGCAGGTGATACCAAGCATGCAGTTCTCCTCTCCAGCCTTTTGTCTGCACTCACCAAACTTAAGTAGTCAATCTCCATTGTCCTGAAGTTAGCGAGAACCCAAGATTATTGAGTCTAGCAATCTGTCTTTCTTCACCAAATCCACTAAACTAACTAAGATTCCCTGAAACATTTTCAGTTACAGAGCAATGCACAACTTTGGATTCTGTTTTATGCTCAATTTCTCAGGCCTACGGCACAAAAAAGTCCTTACAAGTAATAAACCGTGCTGTTTTTTGTTAGGTATTACCTCTCACTCCCATTGGCCTCAAGTTGAGTTAACTAATGATTTTTGTTATTTTTTCCACAGCTGTCAGCTGCATGGTGCACAATTTTATCAAGATGCAATCATTTTCAGCCTGCCCCCTACTAAGCCTAACATTATTTAAGTCATGGAGTGCTGTGACAGGCTCTAAATATAAATGAGGAAAAACAGCATATGGAGAACCAAAGCCAAACAATCGACTCAATTTTTTTTATTCTTTCATGGGATGTGGGCATCACGGGCAAGGCCAGCATTTGTTGTCCATCCCTAATTACCATTGACAACCAAGTGGCTTGCTAGGCCATTTCAGAGGGCAGTTAAGAGTCAACCACATTGCCGTGGGTCTGGAATCACATGTAGGCCAGACCAGGGAAGGATGGTAAATTTCCTTCCTTAAAAGGACATTAGTGAACCAGATGGAATTTTATGACAATCGATGATGGTTTCATGGCACCATTACTGAGACTAACTTTCAATTCCACACTTTTATTAATGAATTAAATTTAAAGTCCATCAGCTGCTGTGGTGGGATTTCAACTCGTGTCCCCAGGGCATTAGCCTGAACCGCTGTACTCTCAAACACTTCTAGAAATCCAAATTGCTTAGGAATACGTACAGGCGAAACTTTTAAATATATGGGATACATAAGTTCTCGGGGGCCTTATTCAGCAATCTGCTGTGCTTGAGAGTTCCCGATGCTGATCATAGAATTATAGAATGGTTACAACACAAGAAGCAGCCATTCAGCCTGTCATGTCTGTGCCAGCTCTCTACAAGAGCAACTCATTTAGTCCCACTCCCCCGCTTTTCCCTATGGCCCTGCAAAATTGTTTTCTTCAGATAATTATCCAGTTCCCTTTTGAATGCCTCAATTAAATCTGCCTCCGACACGTAGGCAGTGCATTCCATATTCTAACCACTCGCTGCATAAAAAGGTTTATCCTCATGTCTCTGTTGCTTCTTTTGCCAATCACCTTAAAATCGCTGTCCTCTGGTTCTGGATCCTTGCAACAATGGAACAGTTTCTCCCTATCTACTCTGTTCAGACCCCTCATGATTTTGAACACTTCTATCAAATCTCCTCTCGACCTACTTTTTTCCAAGGAGAACCGCCCCAGCTTCCCCAACCTATCAGTGTAACTGAAGTTCCTCATCCCTGGAACCATTCTCACAAATCTTTTCTGCACCCTCTCTAAATGCCTTAACATCTTTCCAAAAGTGTGGTGCCCAGAACTGGACACAATACTCCAGTTGAGGCCAAAGCAGCGTTTTATACAGGTTTATCAAAACTTCCTTGGTCTTGTACTCTAAGCCCCATTTATAAAGCCGAGGATCCTGCATGCTTTATTAACTGCTTTCTCAAGCTGCCCTGTAACCTTCAATGATTTGTGCACATATACCCCCAGGTCTCTCCGCTCTTGCACTCCATTTAGAATTGTACCCTTTAAATTTATATTGCCTCTCCTCATTCTTCCTACCAGAATCACTTCACACTGTTCTGCATTAAAATTCATCTGCCACTTGTCTGTTCATTCCACCAGTCTGTATGTCCTCTTGAAGTTAAGTACTACCCTCCTCACAGTTCACAATACTTCCTAGTTTAGTGGCATCTGTAAATTTTGAAATTATGCCCTGTACACCCAAGTCTAAGTCATTAATATATATCAAGAAAAACACTGAGCCCTAGGGAACCCCACTACCTTCCTCCAGTTCGAAAAACAACTGTTAACAACTACTCTCCGCTTCTTGTCACTCAGCCAATTTCGTATCCATGCTGCTACAGTCCCTTTTTTTCCATGGGCTCTAACTTTGCTGACAAGCCTGTTATGTGGCACTTTATCAAATGCTTTTTGGAAGTCCATGTACACCAGATCAACCACGTTAACACTCATCACGCCTCTCTGTTACCTCAACAAAAAACTAAAGCAAGTTAGTTAAACACCATTTGCCTGAACAAATTCGTGCTGGCTTTCCTTTACTAATCCACATTTGTCCAAGTGTCCCAAATTATCATTTCTAAAAGCTTTCCCACCACCGAGGTTAAACTGACTGGTCTATAGCTGCTGGGCTTGCCCTTGCACCCTTTTCTGAATAAGGATGAAACATTTGCAATTCTCTAGTCCTCTGGCACCACACCTGTATCTGAGGAGGATTGGAAGATTGTAGCCAATGCCTCCGCAATTTTCACCCTTACTTCCCTAAGTATCCCTGGATGCATCTCATCTGGTCCTGGTGACTTATCAACTTTAAGTACAGCCAGCCTATCTCATACCTCCCCTTTATCAATGTTTAATCCATTTAGTGTCTCAACTACCTCCTCTTGACTTAGGCATCAACTTCTTCCTTGGTAAAAACAGATTCAAACTACTTATTTAGTACCTCAGTCATGCCCTCTGCCTCCATGCGTAATTCCCCTTTTAGGTCCCTATTCAGCCCCACTCTTCCTTTTACTACTTATATGTCTGGAGTATTCTTTTAGATTCCATTTTATTTTAGCCACAATTCTCTTCTCATACTCTCTTTGCTTCCCATTTGTTTTTTCACTTCCCCCTGAACCTTCTCGATTCTGCCTGGTCCTCAATTGTACTTTCCACCTGACATCTGTCATATGCACCCTTTTTCTGCTTCATCTTACTCTATGTCTTTTGCCATCTAGGGAGCTCTGGATTTTTTTGCCCCACCTTTCCTCCTCGTGGGAATGTACCTTGACTGCACCCAAACTATCTCCTCTTTAAAGGCCGCCATTGTTCAGTTACAATTTTGCCTGGCAATTTTTGGTTCCAATTAACTTGGACCAGATCTGTTCTCACTCCACTGAAGTTGACCCTTCCACAATTAATTATCTTTAATCTGGATTGCTCCTTGTCCTCTTCCATAGCTAACCTAAACCTCATAATGTTGTGGTCACCATCCCCGAAATGTTCCCCTACTGACACTTGATCCACTGTCCCACCTCATTCCCCAGAACCAGGTCCAGCAATGCCTCATTGGACTGGAAACAAAGAAAATTCTCCTGAACACACTCTAGAAACTCTCCTCCCTTTATACAATTATCCCAGGCTATATTAGGACAATTAAAGTCTCCCATTATAACTACTCTATAATTCTTGTACCTCTCTGTAATTTCCTTGCAAATTTGTTCCTCCATATCCTTCCCAGTAGTTGGTGGTCTATAGAATACACCCAGCAATGTAATGGTACCTCCATTGTTTCTTAGTTCTAGCCAAATATATTCTGTCCTTGACCCATCTAGGACATCCTGAAACTCCAGCACTGCAATGTACTCCTTAATCAATACAGCTACCCCTCCTACCTTCCTTCCCCATATTGCTGAACACCTTATATCCAGGAATATTTAGAATCCAGTCCTTCCCTTTTTTGAGCCAGGTCTCCGTTATCACCACGCCATCATATTTCTACGTAGCTATCTGGGCCTGCAGCTCACCAATCATATTTACCACACTCTGCACATTCATATATATGCATAGTAAACCTAATTTAGACCTCATTATATTCACTCTTACACTGACCCCACCTAATGCCTCACTATTTCCTATTCTACTGCTGTGTCTCCCAATTCTTCGTGCACCTTGGATTTCCTCTCTTGGTACCCACACACCTGGCAATTTAGTTTAAACCCTCCCCAATAGCACTCGCAAAATCTCCTCGCAAAGACATTGGTCCCAGCTCTGTTCAGGTGCAAAGTGTCTGGCCTATGCTTTTCCCATCTCCCCCAGAACCAATCCCAAAGTCCCACGAATTTAAAGTCCTCCCTCCTGCACCATCTCTCTAGCCACGCATTCATCTGCTCTATCTTACTTCTGTAAGCACTTGCATGTGATACTGGGAGTAATCCGGAAATTACTACCTTTGAGGTCCTGCTTGCTAGTTTCTTTCCTAGCTCCCTAAACTATGCCTGCAGGACCTCATCCCTCTTTCTACCAATATGGACCATGACTGCTGGCTGTTGACTCTCCCGAGAGTGATCTGCAGCCGCTCTGTGACATCCTTGAGCTCAGCACCAGGGAGGCATCCTGGATTCACGTCTGCAGCTGCTGAAATGCCCTGACTGTTGCTTTAACTATAGAATCCCTATCACTATTGCTTTTCCAATCTTCCTCTGGTCCCCCTGTACAGTTGAACAGAATATTTGCTTGCTGGTGAATGAGATGCACTCAAATGAATCCTGTACTACCTGCCTGGTCCTTCTTGACTGCCTAGCGGTCACCCATTCTCTCTCTGCTGCAAACCCTTAAGCTGCGGGGTGATCGCATCTATAATGTCCTATCCACGAAACTCTCAGCCTTGTGAATGCACCACAGTGACACCAGTTACTCTGAAACCCAGAGCTCGAGCTGCTGCAGCTGACGACATTTCCTGCACATGTGGTTGTCCAGGAGACAAGAGGAATCCTGGAGTTCCTACATGGAGCAGGATGCGCACTCCATGGGTGAAGCTGCCCTGCCATGCATCTATTTATTAGACCAATAGCTGAAACAGAAACTTTTCAATTTTTGTATCACTAACAAATGTTGCCCTCAAAGAAACCCCAAAAGCTATAAGGAGGTGCAGAAAGACCCCAACATTGACTTACTTTCAGAAAAAACTGAACACTGAGAATACTATTAGCAGACTATCAAAGTAGGCTTTGCAGCTTGCCAAGTGAATGTGTTATCTCTAATAGGGACTTCTGCCAATGTGGTGGCTAACTAAATCTGAACCACCTGCTAGTGAATAAGCTTTATAAGTGCACTGGATATGCAGTTAGCTTTATTTATACGCTGCCTTGAATGCACCACTGGCATAATAGTTTTTTTGTCTCTCTAAAGGAAATTTCCCACACTTTAGCTATGCTTAAAACATCAGAGAAAACCACAACAGAAAACACAAAAAAATGACTAACTTAATGCTCATTCCCATGGCCAGTGCTATATTTTCAAGCCTGCAGTGGATATCATCTCAAGGTCAGTAGCATCAGACATGGCTGTAATCAATCTGTGCACCTTACTTTTGATGCATGTTGACTTACTGTCTAATAATGATTTGTGCGATATTACACCTTGGGTTACATTTTCACCGCCTCATGATCTGAACCAAGTATTTATGTCTTTCGCACATGCATTTCTTCAATATCTCTAAAGATGGACTGAGCAAGGTTTAGTACATGTCCTTAAACTATTTTATTTCATGGCAAATGGACATATGGAACAGTTATGATCAGATTCACTTATCTTAATTAGTACAACCTATTTTTGCATAATGATAATAAAGAACACGTGGCACCTCCTTACATCACTGGGTCATCTTAATTAACTTAAAGATAACCAATGGCTTCTTTTCTCCACTGCCACTGCCTCTTTAAAGCTCTCTGCCTTGCTCCTTTCACCCTAACCTCTAGCAAGTCTCAGGAGCTCATAGATTTCATTGTCACCAGACAGAGATAATCCAATCCAATCCAATCTACCATTACCCTTCCTCTTTCCCAGTAAGCCAAAGCTTCCCCATACGCGTCCAGTCTAGTCCTAAATTCCCATCTTGGTACCTCATCTTCCTTCCAATCCTATCAACCCCTTTTCTAGAGCTTATTTAATTTCCAAGACCCATCTCCTACTTCCTTGACTTGGCAAAATTGTTGAACACCCAATTTTCTTTCTCATTTCCCACTGTAATGTGCTCCCTCTGCTCAGGCACTGCTCCCTTCCTTTCCAAAACCATCAACTCTCTGCTTAAAACACTTAGCCTTGCAAACACTGTCCTATCTCCAACCTCCCTTGCATCTCTAAAATGCTTGAAAAATGTTTTCACTTCAATATCCATGTCCATTTCTCCCATGTTATCAAAACAGCCTAAACTAAAGGCATTAATAAAATTCTCAGTAACTGTCACTGTGGAGCATTATCCGACTCATTCCCTCACAGCCTTTGACACGGTCGACTATATGATTTTGCTCCAACACCTCCTCCACTATCCAATTCAGTGGGACTGCCCTTTGCTTTGTTCTACTCTTACCTATCCAATCGTAGCAAGATCATCTTTAGCAATGGCTTCTCTTCCCAACCTCACAGCATTACTTTGGAAGTCCCTGAAGGACCTATTCTTGGACTCTTCTTCCTTCACCAAGTCACACTATGGTGACGACATCTGACAATACACAGTCAGCTTCCATACGTGTTCTGTTAGAAGTTTTGTGTCAGCAGAAATTCTAATGACCAAGATGCTCAACGTCACTAGGGGCCCAGGACAACGTCAGGGCTCTTGGCCAGAAGGCATTTAGTTACAAGCAGAATGTGACAACACAGCTTCCTTAGCGGGCTTACAACTAAACTGAAAAAAAACTAACTGGCTCAACAAGAGTGCCACCTTCTTCTCCCCAGCCATACAAGTCCACCTTGACTAGAGCTCTTTCAACAGGTTACTTCCATGACTGACTATGATGTTCTGTTGTACTAGATAAATCTCTCTCAATTATGAAGAGTTTGTGCTTCTTTGTAGATTTGGAATGTGGACAGTTCAAAAATATGGCTCCTGGTGAGGGAAATGCTCACAAAGGTGAAAGGAACACAAGCACCAAGCATGCTCATGTCAATGCTGCACAGCTTGTGCCTGAATGAGACATTGCTAATTCTGTGTAGCTTTATAGTCTGTCAGCACGTCTGGTAGATTACTCCAAAACACAAAGTTAATTTAGCACTGCAGACTGGTGTTTATTTGGAGCTAGATTGATACAGCTCAAAACCAGTTTAATTTAACATCCTTTCACCCATCTGGACAGGATTTAAATTCAAGTTCCTGAGTTGCAATTGTTACATTCCTTTCAGCTGTGCTCAACATGCTTTGCTACATCTACAATGCTTAAAGTTAATCACATTTCAACAATATCTTACCTCATTCACTAATGCAGTGTTTTCCATCTGTTTCTGTTTGAGGGCCAGCATTACTTGGTCTCTCTCATGCTGAAACATCCCTGCTTGCTCCTGCATTGATTTCACTTCATTAAGCAGCTGATTTAACTCACCAGTTTTCCCCTTCAAATTATGAAATAGAACCGATCAATTCTATAATGAAGCTCGAGTCCAACAAGACAAAAGTCAACATATCTCTTTAAAAAAACATTTAACTAACCAAATCAATATTGTAATGCTTTAGCTTGCTTTTTCAAATTTGGTAATTTATGTCATTTTGCAGTGTCTAGAGTTGTATCTTATTTTTTATACATTAGCAAATTTTCACATTTAGAATTGTTCTTTCAGTGTATAACTGTACAATTTAAACAGGAAGGCAACATTGAGTAGGGGGAGTAGTTGGCAGTACTGTATTCCCCATTTTCTTTTACAGAAAATTATTTTTTTCCCTTGAATAACTTCGACTTTTTAAAAAGTCAATGTTATTGCTGACATGGGGATTTTAAGTCCATTGCAACAAAGGGTTTTTTTCCCCCAACATTCGATCTTTTGGGGCTTCAATCACAGGAAGCATCCCAGCGCAGCTTCACTGTAAACAGTGGGGAGCCAATCTGGAAATGTCTAATCTAGGGAAATCACTCTACTGAATGGAAATATAGATTTTTCACATAGTAACATGGTTGCTGGGTCAACTTTCAGACCAATGTGAAATAGAGCCACGCTAGGACACATGTGGACAATCCCTTTAGTTACCATCACTGGAGCACCTCGCAGGGAAGCAGAAACGACTCTAGGAATGGCATCCAAGCGATAAAATTGGCAATTTTTTCGAATGGGTAAGAAATATGACATTTTGTTCTATAAAAATGAATATTTTCAACAACAAATATTCTAGACTCTTGTTATGCTTCAAAGGTTACCTGAATTTAAGAAACAAGGAACATGATCCGCTGGGGCAGACTATATATTTATACATGAGACACAACGGACAGAAGACACAGTTAATTTGGTCTAGGAACAGTATTTGCAGATTTAGGCATGATGCTGTCTCAGGTAAGGCTATCTGAACCAGCATTGGCACAGAAACAGAGTCTTAGCCTAGTACAGTTCAGAAGCTTTACAAAATCTCATACAAGCCCAGTTTGCTGTCTTCTCCAGGGGCCTATGGATTAAATTAACATTGAAGGTGTAAAGTGCATAAAGTAGTCCTTTTGCATATCGCTTGGGATTGCTAGAAACTGAAGAGTAACTGGACTGAGGTTACACAAGTCATTAGAGAGATATCTAACATGAAGGAGAGATTCCCTCTCTTTCATGAATTGGGTGATCTAAGTCAAGTAGGTATAATGCAATAAGAAAGCAATCTTTTATATATTGGGTCAAAGGATGTCAAAAGTTTAACGATTTCCACACAGTTCTCAAGTGTTCCCTCCCCCCCCAACCTGAAGACTGGATGGAAATAATTGATACTTCTAATGCAAAAAATCAATCATTAACATTGATAAGAATTTAAGGACCCAAAAGTCTAGCCAAACAAGGAAAGCTGAATATGAAGTTACCCAGATAATTATTAAGTCTATGTCTGATGGCTCATCCATTTATAATTGATGTGTCGGGTGCATTTGTTTTGCTGAAAATATACAGGTACGAGATACTTGCTCCCTGTGTGGATGAGGAAAAGGGCTGCGGGGAGGATGAGCCAACTGACCATGGCACCATGGTGCAGAAGGCCATTCAAGAGGGGGGAGCAAAAAGGCAAGTGGTAGTTATAGGGGATTCTATAATTAGGGGGATAGATAGTATCCTTTGCAAGCCGGATCGGGAGTCCCGCATGGTGCGTTGCTGCCGGTGCAGGACATCTCTGACCGGCTTGAAAGGATATTGGAGCGGGAGGGGGAGGATCCAGTTGTTGTGGTCCACATTGGGACTAACAACATAGGCAAGGCTAGGATGGAGGACCTGTTTGGGGATTATAAAGCACTAGGAACGAAATTAAGGAACAGGTCCTCGAGGGTCATAATCTCCGGATTACTGCCCGAGCCACATGCAAATTGGCTTAGGGATAAGAATATTAGGGAAGTAAACACGTGGCTAAGGGAGTGGTGTGGGAAAGAGGGGTTCCATTTCATGGGGCATTAGCATCAGTTTTGGAACCAGGGGGATCTGTACCGATGGGACAGTCTCCACCTGAACCGATCTGGAACCAGTATTCTAGCGAAACGGATAAATAGGGTGGTCTCTAGGACTTTAAACTAGTGAGTCGGGGGGAAGGGAAAGGGAAAACGACAGTGAGTATGATGGTAAATAAAAAGGCAAGCAGCAGGTTAACGTGTGCAGGAGGGTTTAAGTTCAAGGCAGACGATGAAAGAAGCAGAAAGGAAGGATAACTCAGGAGTTATTATTAGAGATGTTGGAAATCATGAGGGTAAGAAAGCTAGCATTAAGGCACTTTACCTGAATGCTCGTAGTATTCGTAACAAGGTTGATGAGTTAACGGCACAAATCATCGCGAATGAATATGATTTGGTAGCCATTACGGAGACATGGTTACAGATTGGTCACGACTGGGAGTTAAATATCCAGGGGTACAAGACTATTCGGAAGGACAGACAGGAAGGTAAGGGAGGTGGTGTAGCTCTGATATTCAAGGACGACATCAGGGCGGTGCTGAGAGATGATATAGGTTCTATGGAGAATGAGGTTGAATCCATTTGGGTGGAAATTAGAAACTCTAAGAAGAAAAAGTCATTGATAGGCGCAGTCTTATAGGCCACCAAATAATATCACATTGGGGCGGGCAATAAACAAAGAAATAACTAATGCCTGTAAAAATGGTACAGCAATTATCATGGGGGATTTTAATCTACATGCAGATTGGTCGAACCAGCTCAGTCAGGGTAGCCTTGAGGAGGAGTTCGTTGAGTGTATCCGTGATAGTTTTCTTGAACAGTATGTAATGGAGGGAGCAAGCTATCCTAGATCTAGTCCTGTGTAATGAGACAGGAATAATTAATGACCTCATAGTTAGGGATCCTCTTGGAAGGAGTGATCACAGTATGGTTGAATTTAGAATACAGATGGAGTGTGTGAAGATAAAATCCAATACCAGGGTCCTGCGCTTGAACAAGGGGGACTACAATTGAATGAGGGAGGAATTGGCTAAAGTAGACTGGAAACAAAGATTTTATGGTGGGACAGTTGACGAGCAGTGGAGGACTTTCAAAGCAATTTTTCAAAGTGCTCAGGAAAAGTATATTCCAGTGAAAAGGAAGGACTGGAAGAAAAGGGGTAATCTGCCATGGGTGTCTAAAGAAATAAGGGAGGCTATCAAATTGAAAGAGAAGGCATACAAAGTGGCCAAAACAGCATGAAACTAATAGATTGGGAAAACTTTAAAGGTCAACAGAAAGCCACAAAAAGAGCTATAAAGAAAAGTAAGATAGAACATGAGAAAAAACTAGCACAGAATATAAAGATAGATAGCAAAAGTTTCTATAAATATATAAAACGAAAAAGAGTGGCTAAAGTAAACAAAAACAAGAAATGCTGGAATCACTCAGCAGGTCTGGCAGCATCTGTGGAAAGAGAAGCAGAGTTAACGTTTCGGGTCAGTGACCCTTCTAAAGTAAACATTGGTCCTTTAGAGGATGAGAAGGGGAATTTAGTTATGGGATATGATGAAATGGCCGAGGCATTGAACAGGTATTTTGTATCGGTCTTCACAGTGGAGGACATTAATAACATGCCAGTAATTGACAAAGAGACGAACGTAGGTGAGGACCTGGAAACAATCATTATTACGGAAGAGGTAGTGTTGGGCAAGCTAATGGAGCTAAGGATTGATAAGTCTCCTGGCCCTGATGGAATGCATCCCAGGGTACTAAAAGAGATGGCGGGAGAAATAGCAGGTGCACTGGCGGCAATTTTCCAAAATTCACTGGACTCTGGGGTAGTCCCAGCAGATTGGAAAACAGCAGATGTGACGCCACTGTTTAAAAAGGGAGGTAGACAAAAGATGGGGAATTATAGACCGGTTAGCTTAACCTCTGTAGTGGGGAAGATGCTTGAGTCTATTTTCAAGGAAGAAATAGCAGGGCATCTCGATAGAAATTGCCCATTGGGCAGACGCAGCATGGGTTCATGAAGGGCAGGTCATGCTTGACAAATCTTTTGGAATTCTATGATGACATTACGAGCAAGGTGGACAGTGGGGACCCAGTGGATGTGGTGTACCTGGATTTCCAAAAGGCCTTCGACAAGGTGCCGCACAAGAGGCTGCTGCATAAGATAAGGATGCATGGCGTTAGGGGTAAAGTATTAGCATGGATAGAGGATTGGTTGACTAACAGGAAACAGAGAGTGGGGATAAGTGAGTGCTATTCTGGTTGGCAATCAGTCACTAGTGGTGTGCCTCAGGGATCGGTGTTGGGACCGCAATTATTTACAATTTATATAGATGATTTGGAGTTGGGGACCACGTGTCGGGTGTCAAAGTTTGCAGATGACACTAAGATGAGTGGCAGAGCAAAGTGTGCAGATGACTGTGAAACTTTGCAGAGGAACATAGATACATTGAGTGAGTGGGCAAAGGTCTGGCAGATGGAATACAATGTTAATAAATGTGAAGTCATTCATTTCGGTAGGAGTAACAGTAAAAAGGATTATTACTTGAATGGTAAAAAGTTGCAGCATGCTGCTATGCAGAGGGATCTGGGTGTCCTTGTGCATGAATCGCAGAAGGTTGGTCTGCAGGTACAGCAAGTAATTAGGAAGGCAAATGGAATTTTGTCCTTCATTGCTAAAGGGATTGAGTTTAAAAGCAGAGAGGTTATGTTGCAGCTGTATAAGGTACTGGTGAGGCCGCACCTGGAGTACTGTGTGCAGTTTTGGTCTCCTTACTTGAGAAAGGATATACTGGCACTGGAGAGGGTGCAGAGGAGGTTCACTAGGTTGATTCTGGAGTTGAGGGGGTTGGCTTATGAGGAGAGACTGAGTAGATTGGGATTATATTCATTGGAACTCAGAAGAATGAGGGGGGATCTTATGGAAACATATAAAATTATGAAGGGAATAGATAAGATACAAGTAGAGAGGATGTTTCCACTGGCAGGTGAAGCTAGGACAAGAGGGCATAGCCTCAAGATTAGAGGGGGCAGATTTAGGACTGAATTAAGAAGGAACTTCTTCACCCAGAGGGTTGTTAATCTATGAAATTCCTTGCCCAGTGAAGTAGTTGACGCTTCTTCAGTAAACGTTTTTAAAGCTAAGGTAGATATCTTTTTGAACAATAAAGGAATTAAGGGATACGGTGAGAGCGCGGGTAAGTGGATCTGAGTCCACGAAAAGATTAGCCATGATCTTATTAAATGGCGGAGCAGGCTCGAGGGGCCGGACAGCCGACTCCTGCTCCTAGTTCTTATGATCTTATGTAGTTCTTATGATACAAACCACGTTATTTAACCACGTAATTGTTACAATTATCTTGTGCTATCAATTCTTACCAAAACTAGAATCAGCTAACAATCACAGAAATGTTTTAATATATTTGTACTCATGTTGCAAATTAATTCTTAAATCTGCTCAATATACATTGCAAACATTCATTAAAGTACTGCTGAAAATAGAAACATTTTGTCGACGTTTTTCATTTTGCACTCATCAGGACAAATCGCAAGAATACCAATGTAAGGGGAAAAAACTAATTTATTCTGTATGAGAGGAGAGCACTGATTGGTTGGCAAGTAGTCTCTGATTGGTAGAGGTGTTGCTATAGAGAAATTATGACCAATCAGAGCCAAGCTGCTTGGTTTAAATTTCAAACAAAGCTTGGCCGTTAACTGTCAGTCACCATAAACTGGTGCATTCTCCATGGCAACGCCTCTACCAGAGTCCACTTGCCAACCAATCAGCACTCTCTTCTCATACAGTATAAATTTGTTCTTGCCCTTACATTCTTGTCAATTGTCCTGATGAGTGCAAGACGAAAAGCTTCAACAAAATGTCTCTATTTTCAGCAATATTCAAATTCTGTATTACCAAACGACTATTCGTTAAAGTTTTGAACTTGCCTCTTCTTTCTCCTTTAGCAGTTTTTCTAATGCAGAAGCCTTTTCTCTCATGGAGTTTTTTTCAAACTCCCTTTCTCTCAACATCATAGAGAACTGCATATTAGTCTCCTGCAGGGCTCGAAATTCAGTTTCCTTTTCTCTCGACTTTGCTACAATTTGGTCATTGTCCTCTTGGACTTTACGAATATCTATTTCCAAAAGTGAAATCCTTTCTTTCAGATTAGTCACGGCCTGCTTCAAAACTTCACTTTCACTGTCCCTATTCCTCAAGCTTTCTGTCACTGATGACAACTGGTCACTTTTTGATTTGATGAGCAGATCTTTTTCCCTGAACGATCTTTGTAGTTCATCATTTCTTTCCCTCATTTGCTTAATCTGTACAGCAGCATCCTCTTGTTCCTTCCTGCCCATTCCAGCTTCCACTGCCGGAGTACTGGATAATTTAGTGCTATTTTGAAGTTCCACTATCGTGGCCTCTTTTTCCTCCAATATTTTATTCAAACGTTCTATCTCTTGTTGCAGTTTTTTAATTTGGGCCAAATATTCTTCTGATGAGAATCCAATGGAAGAAACTGGTACGTGCAACACTCCTGTGGTTGTTGCAATCACTTGTGGTTCTTGGGGTACTCCATCCAACTTGTCAAGTATAAGGTTTTTGGTACTGCTAAGCTGCCCAATGCTTTGCTGGACCTCTGCTAGTTCTAGACTTAGGGTTTGCAACCTCTTCTCTTTTTGCTCATAACTATGAATTAGATGGTTGTAGTCTATCTGAAGCCTAGAGTTGCAGTCACCATCGGTAGACAATCGGCCCTGAAGCTTAAGGAGCTCATCCTGAAGCTGAGCAGATTCATGCTGCATGTTCTGAACAGTGGTAATCACCTGTTGCTTCCATTCCTCCATCTTCTTTACTTGTTGTTTTAGTTTGTCACGTTCTTGCAAAAGCTCTTCAAACTGATTACTGCTCACCAAGCCTGACTCGCCACCAGATCCCATTCCAGATGTCTGCAGGACTGTGACTAGAGTTTGGCACTTCTGGGTAAGGGCATCTATTTCCATGTCCTTCTCACGGATAATCCTAGACAAATTTTGGATAGTTTCCCGTACCATGTCTTGACTTTCATTCTCGTACTTATTGGCCATTTTCAGATTTTCTTCTTGCAGCTTCAAAAGAGCAGCTTCCTTTGCAGCTACAATGTCCATCATTCTATGATATTCGGTTTTTAGTTGGCTGTTCTCCCTCGTCTTTTCATTTAATACTGCTAGCATTTGCTCTCTCTCCATGCCATAAGCCTGCAATTGTTGCTGCAAGTAGGCCACATCTGCACCAACCTGCATATACGAGCCAGATGTCATCCTCATATGAAGTGCTTGGATCTCTAAGTTTTTCTGTTGAATGATCTGAGTTAGTCTACCCACTTCATCTTTAAAAATGGTTAACTGATCTAACTGCTTATTCAGAGACAAATTCTTTTCATTTAATACCTTTATCTCCATTTCTTTTTCTTTTAAACCATTAACCAATCTGTCAATCTCCACTTTGGACAAATCATGCTTTTCATTTCCATTTTCTCCATTCACTGTTAGTACTTTAGGCTCTTGGAGAATGACTGGAGCATCTGCAGGAGTGACGTGGAGTTCTCTCTGAAACTGAATTTTCATTTGATGAATGGATTCCTGAAGGCTGCGGATTTCTTTATCTTTCTCCGAAATCAATTTTTCATAAGTTGAAGTAATTTCTTGACACTGGGTTTTTGCTTCATCCCCTTCTTTCCCTTGTGCCTGTATGGAACGTTGAAGCTGCAAAACATTTTGTTTTTGCTCTTCAACTGTCTTTTTGTGAAGCCTTATTTCCTCTTCAAGACTGCTCTTTTTGTTGTTCAGCTCAGTTATCTCTGTCTCAAGCTCTATTATTATATCAAGGGTTTTGGGCTCAGCAATAGGCTGAGGCCTGCTTTGTTGGTCCCTGAAGCGATCTATTTCTTCCTTGAGGTGATTATTTTCTTCTTTCATTGTACTTAATTGCCGGTCTTTCTCTTCAAGATTTTGCTTCAAAGATTCACATTCTCTGAAGACTTTTGCATTCTTTTCAATTTCTTGCTGTAATTCTGAACTTCTTTTCTTCAGTGTTTCAACAAATACCTTCTTTTCATTCAAAAGATCCGTCAATTGTTCTGAACTAGACCTCAGCATTTCACTGGTCGTCTCGTGGTCAGTTTCCAACTGTTGCACATTACGTTTAAGTTCTTCAATCTCAAATTCCTTCTCCTGATTCAGCTTGATCAAACGGTTATGCTCTTTCTGCAAAGCTGTAGCATCCAAATTTCGAGCCTTTGTTAGCTCCTTGATGGTGTGCTCATATTTTCTCGCCTCTTCATTCACCCGTTTCTCAGCCTGGTTCAATTCAGTCTCTAGCTGGGCTTTCTCCATCCGCAATGCCTCCAGTAAATTGGCATGCTCCTTGGAAATCTCATTTTTACTGGTCACAGCTTCCTTAAGTTGTTCTTTAACTTCATTTAAAGCTATGTTAACTTCGCTCTTTTCTGCATCAAGTTTTTTATTTTGGATTTTGAGATCATAAAGTTTAGTTTGTAATTCATCACTAAGACTTCTAGTTTCGGAAATCTGTTTCTTTAGCTCCAAAGTTTCTCTTTCTTTATCTTGGAGTAATTCTTCTTGAGAATGATTGCTTGGTGCTTGCTGAACAGCTTGTGTTAACTCCACCTTAGCTACCGACAGTTGAGATTCTGCGTTCTGTAGCTTCCTCAACAGATTTATATTTTCAGCCTTCATGTCTGAGTTGCTCACATTTGATTTGTTTAGCTTCTCTGTTAGATCTTTGACCTTCATTTCCAGTTGCTGCTTGCTCATGTGCAACTCGTTAAGTGCAAAAGCACTCTGGGTCAGCTTGTCTCTCTGAGCTTCCAGCTCTTGCATCTTTAATGCCTTATCAGCTGCAACAATCTCTAGTTCTGATTGCAGTTGTTTGATCTTTCCTTCAGAATCTTTTCGTTGGTGCGCCAGCAGATCTTTCAATGTGATCAGATGCTGCAGGAATAGTTAAGAAAGTAAAATGTTATATCGGTATGTTTCAGTCACATTTCGGTTACTGCATAATTTATTAAATGCTCATTTGTCAATGATAAGTTGATTTTAATGTTTAGCCAACTTAAATAGAGTGCGTGCCAGTTGGAAATAGGCAGTTCTCCAGTGTGGGGGGGGCGGGGGGAGAGGGAGGAAAAAAGAAAGTAAAGAATGGAGCATATGGAGAAAAGACAAATCAATCATTGGTGCAAATTACTCTATCACGCCAGGTCGTTCATACTGACCCTCCAGCACTCAGATGAAGAGCAGCACTGACAGAGGCCTATGTGGTCAATTTCCAAGACACAAGATATAAATAAAATACAAAAGGGCTGGCGCAGAAAGATGCAATAGAGAAAATTCTTAAAATAAGGTCTAACCCAAAAAAAGGGTCTTGAAATGAATTAGAGATCTTAGCTCAGCAGCTATTCTAAAAGCAAAGCCCTTTGACACAAGGGATAGTTGAGGGGACATTTGATAGAGGTGTCCAAGATTATGACAAGTTTAAATAAGGTAGACAAAGAAAAGCTGTTGACATCAGCTGATCTAGGGGATACAGATTTAAGGTTTTAGACTGTAGACACAGGAGAGATGTGAGGAAAAACTCTTTTAACCTGGAACTTGCTGCCTACAAGGGTGGCGCTCCTGGAGACGATCTATGATTTCAATAGGAAATTGAATGTGCAATTGAGGGAAATAAACTTGCAGGGCTACAGACATAGAGCAGAGAAATGGGACCGACTGTATTGCTCTACAGAGAGCCAGCATGAACTCAATGAGCCAAATGGCTGCTTTCTCTGCTGTAATGACAAGAAAAAAACTAATTAATAGCCAATTCAACTGTTGCTTTGGCAGCATATACTGCAGTATTGAAATGGGGTTGGGAGCAGCTTATCTGCTCACCTTCTCAATCTGGAATGGTGAATGCAGGGAAAATGCAACAAATAAAAAAAATACCAATCTTACTTACAACATTATCACTGAGAAAACTCTCCATATTACAGTATTTATGGAAACTATTGGAAATTAGATAGTTACAACTGCAAGACCTCAATTTTTTTTTTAAGAAATGAAAAGCTACATGGGGAAAACTAGTGATTATGGGGATAATACTAATAATAAATAGTTCAATGCATACTTGAGTAGCTTCTTGATTCTGCTTGTCCAGTTCCTCCAACTCAGACATTAACATGTCTTTCTGTGTGGAGATCTCCATCAGGTCACTCTCTTTAGTCAACAAATTACGTCTTAGTTCACTCACTTCCATGGTCAGACTATTCAGGTCTGCTAGAACATTTCCATTCCCTTGAATAGTCTGCAGTTTTGAAAGTTCCTCTCGGATAGCCTCCTGGCATTGAAAGGAATACAACTTCAGTGTCAATTTGCACTCATTACTGTACAGCAGATCATGTTTTAGCCAGATTATACTTTAAAAAAACAAGCTGCAACAACCAACTGACCATGTTGTCAGTTCCAAGAATGTATTGATTCAGAGATGAACCTGCATGGAGACCACCAATATATAAAATGCATGTAAAGCACTCTAAATTCATTGGGCTGATC
The DNA here is from genome assembly GCF_036365525.1 of Heterodontus francisci. Lineage (NCBI taxonomy): Eukaryota > Metazoa > Chordata > Chondrichthyes > Heterodontiformes > Heterodontidae > Heterodontus > Heterodontus francisci. The sequence goes on from NC_090379.1 coordinate 23,751,474, forward strand.
TTACTGCATTTATACATCGAGAAAATATGACAAAACAGCAGACAAGCAATGAAGGCCTCAGGGGTAATGAATGATGACCATTCATAAGCAATACGAGCTACATATGGTTGCAAATTTCGTGCTCACGTAGGAAGGGATAGCACCCCTGGAGAATTGAATGTTACTTTTTTGTTTACACGCTGTGCCAGTTAGCAGGCAAAATGCAGATCACAATATAGCAATCCACACACACACAATCAGTTTGCCCAATATGCAGTACACACCCGTGCCCTGTAAGCTCATGCCTGAGCCCGGGAAGCTTAGATGTCGGTTGACAACAGCCAAGGCTTAGAGACCACATCGTCCACCCACCCCACAAAATGTACACAAGGACATTGGTGACATTCTTTGCATCTAAAACAGCAGTGTACCAGCACAGAGCACAGGCAAGTTTTCCATTGCTTATTCAGATAGCAGCAGCCAATCCATTACAGTACTGGTTTGTAAGCTTATCTGGAGTCCACTGAGGAGAATTACAGCTACCAGCACTAGTAAACTCCCAGAGGTTTATCCTTCCAGATTCCATTAGTGAGCCAGGTTAGTTGATTAATCATTAACAGTGCCCTGGAATAATTTCACTGAGACAATTTGCCACAGGATAAACTGGATTTTGATCTTCAATTGTCAGCCATGTCACCTTGGAGCCACACAGATTCAAAAGACACCCAGTTACCTCCCTCCTTCCCAAGAAAATAGTTACTGGGTGATTATTAGATAACTAACAAGATAGATTTTAGTTCTGATTAAGTAGGACAGTAGACACCACAAACTCCTCATAAGAGGCACCTTGAGCAACACAACTCACCATGAAATACGAATGCATTGCCACCATCTTCCTGGCTGCAGCTTGGAAATATACAATGCGCGAAAGAACAGAGCTTTCACCAGTTGCAGACGCCAAGCTTCAGCATTTGATTCTGTGCAAATGAATCATGCCAAGTATAGTGCATGTGCTTCCATATCCAAACTTTCAGGTGATGCTTGAAGCTGCTGTAATCCCACATCTTATTTTTCCCAGCAGCTATATGGTGGACATATTTTTATACGTTCATGGGATGTGGGTGTCGCTGGCTAAGCCAGCATTTATTGTCCATCCCCAATTGCCCTCGAGATGGTGGTGGTGAACTGTCTTCTTGAACCGCTGCAGTCCTTGGGGTGTAGGTACATCCACAATGTTGTTAGGGAGGAAGTTCAAGGATTTTGACCCAGTGACAGTGAAGGAACAGCGATATAGTTCCAAGTCAGGATGCTGCGTGGCTTGGAGGGGAACTTGCAGGGGGTACTGTTCCCATGCATCTGCTGCCCTTGCCCTTCCAGGTGGTACAGAGCATGGGTTTGGATGGTGCTGTCAAAGGAGCCATGGAGAGCTGGTGCAGTGCATCTTGTAGATTGTACATACTGCTGCCACTGTGTATTGGTGGTGAAGGGAGTGAATGTTGAAAGTGGTGGTGGGGTACTAATCAAGCAGGCTGCTTTGTCCTGGAGGGCATCGAGCTTCTTGAGTATTGTTGGAGCTGCCCCCATCCAGGCAATTGGAGAGTAGTCCATCATACTCCTGACTTGTGCCTTGTAGATGGTGGACAGGCATTGGGGAGACAGATGGTGAGTTACTCACCACAGAATTCCCAGCCTCTGACCTGCTCTTATAGCCATAGCATTTATGTGCCTGGTCCAGTCCAGTTTCTGTTCAATGGTAACCCCATTGGATGTTGACAATGGCGGATTCAGTGACGGTAATGCCATCAAGGGGAGATGGTTCGATTCTCTCTTATTTGAGATGGTCATTGCCTGGCACTTGTGTGGCACAAATGTTACTTGTCACTTATCAGCCCAAGCCTGGATATTGTCCAGGTCTTGCTGCATATGGACATGGGCTGATTCAGTATCTGAGGAATCGCGAATGGTGCTGAACATCGTGCAATCTTCAGCGAACATGTCCACTTCTGACCTTATGATGGAGGAAAGGTCATTGACGAAGCAGCTGAACATGGCTGAGCCTAGGACACTATTCTGAGGAACCCCTGCATTGATGTCCTGGGACTGAAATGATTGACCTCCAACAACCACAGCCATTGTCCTTTGTATGACTCCAACCAGTGGAGAGTTTTCCCCAATTCCCACTGACTCCAGTTTTGCTACAGCTTTTTGATGCCATACTCGGTCAAATGCTGCATTGATATCAAGGGCAGTCACTCTCACCTCACCTCTGGAGTTCAGCTCTTTTGTCCATGTTTGGACCAAGGCTGTAATGAGGTCAGGAGCTGAGTGGCCTTGACGGAACCCAAACTGAGCGTCAGTGAGCAGAGTATTGCTGAGCAAGTGCTGCTTGATAGCACTGTTGATGACCCTTCCATCCCTTTGCTGATGATTGAGTAGACTGATCGGGCAGTAATTGGCCGGCTTGGTCCTTTTTGTGGACATCCACCTTCAGCACAGCATTAAGGACCTATGTGAGACATCTTATGATTATACTTTCCATCTTGATTTTCCAGATATGAACTTACCAATGAAAAGATCACTCTAAAATAATTAAACGCTTTTAAATAGCAACCTTCAATTAAAAAATAAAGTTGTGAAACGATGCCCACCTTTTCTTTTTGTAAGTCCTCTTTTTCAAGGTTCAACAACCTCAGATTTGCTTTCAGCTTCTGAATATCTTCGTTCCCATTATTCTTGGCCTTAAAATGAAATTCAAAACAAATGTTATAAATCAGCACAATTTGTATACTATACAATACAGCAGTTTCCACAATGAAGAATTTTTGAAACATTTCCAAAGCGTTTTTGATTTTTTTCCCCCCTCTTTTTCATTATTTCCTGAACTCTATTGACAACTGATGTGCAATGTGGAGAGTTGCAATTAGGGATAGGTAAAAAAAACGCTGGCGACGCCCACATCCCATGAAACCAATAAAAAAAAGAGAGTTAACCTTGCCATGGATTAAAACATGTGAAACAAACTCTTCTAAATACATCTAATCACGATCTATCCAGCATAAGGATGATTAAATGGGTTTTCACTACTGCTACCACAATGAAATTTTGCCATATAATTTCAAACGTTTTTTTTTTCTTTCATGGAACATGGATGTCACTGGCATGGCCAGCATTTGTTGCCCATTCCTCATTGCCCTTGACAACTCAGTGGCTTGCAAGGCCATTTAAGAGGGCAGTTAGGAATCAACCACATTGCTGTGAGTCTGAAGTCACGTGTGGGCCAGACCAGACAAGGACGGCAGATTTCCTTCCCTGAAGGACATTAGTGAACCAGATGGGCTTTTATGACAATCAATGAGAGCTTCATGGCACCATTGCTGAAACTTGCTTTCAATTGCAGATTTTTTTAATTAATTAATTGAATTTAAATTCTACCAGCTGCCATGGTGGGACGTGAACCCAAGTCCCCAGGGCATTAGCCTGGGCTGCTTACTAGTTTAGTGACAGCACCATTATGCCACTGCCTCTGCAGATTCAAATAAGCTTAAAGCATGCTCTTAAATTTGGACATTTTTATGTATTTATAATTCCAGTAGGTAGAAATGAAACCATAATGACAGAACAACTGAATATTGCCTGCACTTAGACTAAATATATCATACACTAAAAGGATAGTGTGATTGCTCTCGTCTTAGTGAAAAAGAATACAAAGAATACAAAGAATGAGTGGGTTACTAGATAGAGTAGATATTTCAGACACCCAACAGTTCTCCCTTCACTGAAGCACGTCTGTGACTTTGACTTAATACCTCAAGTTTGAAACAAATATAAAAAGTTCTTTGGGCAACTTATCAATCAAGGCTTCAGTTCTATATTTACATCTCAATAGAAGGAAATACATAAAAAGTGTTTCAACTAAAATACAGTGAGGACACCAAAGCTCACACATACGTGAAGCTTAAGGTTTACTTATTGCTTCATATTTCACACAGATACACATTTTAATTACTGAAATTTGTTCATGGAAACACTCTTCAAATGAACACTCAACATGAACACTTCAAACCCAAATAGTCTAATCTGATATATTTACTCTAGTTTGAACCAAATCACAAAAGGAATAAACCATTAATAGCATTTAAAAAGCCTTTCCATCATTAACTTCAGTTCCTTAGTTAATTTTTAATTAAGGTACACATTACAAAGCCTCATGGTACACTATCCGTATCCCACGCATGGATAATGCCAACTGTAAGTCGGAACTTATCACTCAGAAGTTATCAAGACAGCCTGATATACAAATTTTTCACACAAATCTTTGTACAATCTGAATAAAGAACAGGAACATTCAGCTCAAGATAGCAGCAGTCACAGTGCTTAGGAAGCCACTTGCAAATACATACTTCATTGGTGCGATTCATTCTCTTTAGTTCATTCTCTGCATCTGTAATAGTCAAATGAAATGTGAAAACATGATAAAACTCAAATATATTTAGGACAAAATTCATCTTTATTTATCCTTACAACCTGCCAGCAAGAGGCAGATACTTTCTATTAGCATGGAACGTTCAAAATTATTTAAGCAGAAGATGCATTAAATCAGAAGCAACTTGAAAATAAAATAATCTTAGCTGATCTTGCCTGTCTCTGGAATATCGATTACAAGCAAGAACATAAGGGCATAAGAAATACGAGCAGGAGTAGGCCATACAGCCCCTTGGGCCTGCTCTGCCATTCAATAAAATCATGGTTGATCTGATCGTGACCTCAACTCCACTTTCCTGCCTCTTCCCATAACCCTGGATTCCACTATTGCTCAAAAAATCTGCATCTCAACCTTGAATATATTCAATGACTCAGCCGTCCAGGCTCTCTGGGGTAGAGAATTCCAAAGATTGATGACCCTTTGAGAAAAGAAATTCCTCCTCATCTCCGTTATAAATGTGTGACTCCTTATTCTGAAACTGTGCCCCCTTGTTCTAGATTCCCTCACGGGGGTTGGGGGGGGGGGGGGAAAACATCCTCTCAGCATCTACCCGATCAAGCCCTCTCAGTATAGTCCCAATCTTTCCTCATCGGACAATTCCTTCATCCCAGCAATCAATCAATCTAAACTGTCTCCGTTGCAAGTATATCCCTCCCTAAATAAGGGGACCAAACTGTATGCAGTACGCTAGGTACAGTCTTACCAACACCCTGTACAGTTGCAGTAAGACATCCCGACCTTTATATTCCATCCCCCTTGCAATAAAGGCCAACATTCCATTTGTCATCCTAATTATTTGTCGTACCTGCATACTAACTTTTTGTGCTTCATGTACAAGGTCACCCAGGTCCCTCTGTACCACAGTATTCTAGAGTTCTAGAGAGATACAGCACTGAAACAGGCCCTTCGGCCCACCGAGTCTGTGCTGACCAACAACCACCCATTTATACTAATCCTATATTAATCCCATATTCCCTACCACATCCCCACCATTCGCCTACCACCTACCTACACTAGGTGCAATTTACAATGGCCAATTTACCTATCAACCTGCAAGTCTTTGGCTGTGGAAGGAAACCAGAGCACCCGGCAGAAACCCACGCAGTCACAGGGAGAACTTGCAAACTCCGCACAGGCAATACCCGGGTCGCTGGAGCTGTGAGGCTGCAGTGCTAACCACTGCGCCACTGTGTCGCCCTATTCTGTATTCTCCCTCCATTTAAATATTTTGCTTTTCTATTCTTCCTACCAAAGTGGATGACTTCACATTTACACCATCTGCCAATCTTTGCCCATTCACTGAAGTGCTCTCTATCCCTTTGCAGACGGTCTTCCTCACTACTTGTTTTCCTACCTGTGTATCATCAGCCAAGTCATTAATTTAAATCGTAAATAGTTGAAGCCCCAGCAGTGATCCCTGTAGCATCGCATAGGTTAATTTGTCAACTAGAAAATGACCTATTTATCCTGACTCTCTTTTCTATTAGTTAGCCAATCCTCTATGCATGCTAATATATTACCCCCAATACCATGAGCTCTTATCTTGTGTCGTATCCTTTTATGTGGCACCTTAGCGAATGTCTTTTGGAAATCCAAATACACAACATCCAGAGGTTCCCGTTTATCCACGTCGCTCGATACATCCTCAAAGAAAGCTTATCAAACACGATTTCCCTTTCACAATACCATGTTAACTCTGCTTGACTATTATGATTTTCTAAACTTCCTTAATAATAGATTCCAGCGTTTTCCCAATGCGATGTTAGGATAACTGGCCTATAGTTTTCTACTTTCTGTCGCCCTCCTTTCTTGAATAGAGGTGTTACATTTGCAGTTTTCTAATCCATTTCTAGAATCAAGGGAATTTTGGAAGATTACAACCAATGCATCCACTGACACTGAAGCTACTACTTTTAAGATGTCAGGAGCCTTTAGTCCCATTAAATTGCCTAGTACTTTTTCTCCATTTGTTTTAAGTTCCTCCCTCCTTTTTACCCACTGATTTTCTACTATTGGCGTGTCTTTAGTTTCTTCTACTGTGAAGATGGAGACAGAATATTTGTTTAAAGACTCTGCCATTTCTTTGTTTCCCATATTAATTCCCCAGTTTCATCTAAGGAACCAATGTTTACTTTAGCTGCTCTCTTCTGTCATGCAGGGCCCCCCTGCCAAGAATGAGACACATTAGTTTTGGCATATGAACATTGATGTTAAACTTGCTAAGAGGAGAAGGCCTGTTACAAGGGCTGTCAGACACTTAGCTGAAAAACATTTGCATACTAACAGACATTGCTTGTGGAGACAAAAGGACCATTTCCTGATATTCAACCCACAAAGGATTTTGATCACCAGACATTGAAGGTGCAAGGAAGAGCATTCCAGAGACTGCTAAGGAGATACAATCCACAAGAGCCAGGACTGGTTAAACCAGCTAGTTACATGATTAACTGGCTGGTCCAGGGTTTTTTGAACAAGCCATAGAGGTTTTGAACTCAGAAAGACTGTTTGCTCCTGGAGCGAGAAGACTGCTCCTGTCTGCTCCCATCTCTTTCTCACAAACCTCTGGACCCACTGAAGACACATGAACTTCAAGAGGGAAAAGTCCCCTACATCAAACAAGGTTTAAGAATAATACTGGGCCTCAACGAAAAGCAAGACCTACTTACAATCAAGGACTTTACAATGAGCTCAAAGAACTGTAACCAAAACCATCTTCAGATATTGCCTCAAACTTTTCCACTTTATTTCTTCTGCTCTTTTCTATCTTTACCTGCATGTGTGTATCGTGTATGCATGCAAGCGTAGGCACGTCACGTATCCGTAGGCATTAACCGAATTAAAGTTTAAGTTTAATAAAGTTCAACCTTTTTTCTTTAAACCTAAGAAAACCTGCTTGGCTTATAATTGGAAGTTAGTGAACAAAGATTCACTAAGGGAGGAGCTAAGAAAAAAAACGGTGTGTTTAAAGTAAAACCCTGTTACGGCAAGACTAGGTAAAGGCTGAAGGGAACCCTTGACCCCTTTCTCATCTGGTCATAACACCTCTTTTTTATATACAGCCTGTTTTTATACTTTTTACTAGATTATTCCCAATCTATTTTCTTTTTAAGTCATCCTGTGCTGGTACTCCTGGTTTAACTGAAAAATTGCTATCAGATTTACAGAGAATCTAAAGAGTCAGATGATGCATAACTGTGCAATATTCAGAGCGTTTGAGAAGCACTGGATTCAGATTGGCAAAGTGTAGTTCTAGTCCAGTTGAAGAAGTATCACGCAAGCATCATCTAAAGTATTGCTGCAGCTTTACTTAGATTAGTTATTTGCATTAAACAGCGCTGAAGTACTTATTTCAAACAGAAAGTAATTTACCAACTACAACTTTTAGGATTCAAATGAAGCATTTGAATCAGGCACCATGAAGACTTGGATGGGAGTTCCGGGGGTTAGCATATTCTCTTTCAATTCTGGAGCTGTATTTGAAACCGGCCAGATTAATAGCATGATTGTCAACCTCTCTCAAGGATATTACATAAAATTATTCTGGCCAGCCTGGATCTAGTTTCTAGTGTAGATTTTGCAATTACCATGGTAAACTATCTCTCATCTTTCTCGACCTACCCGCAGCCTTCAACATAGTTGACCACATCATCCTTCTCTAATGCATCTTCTCTATTTTTCAGCTGGGTGGAACCGCCCTTGCCTGATTCCATCCTTATCTATTGAATCGCAACCAGAGAATCACCTGCAATGGATTCTCTTCCCGTTTCCACACCATTACCCTCTGGAGGCCCCCAAATTTCTATCCTTTGCCTTCTCCTATTTCTAACCTACTTCTCATCCACATCATTCTCCACTGTCTGATTTGTTGTGCTGCTTGGCCAACATCAAATACTGGATCAGCATAAATTTCCTCCAATATTGGGATGGGGACCAAAACCATTCTCTTTGTTCCCTGTCGCAAACTCCATTCTCTGACTTTTGTTTCCATCAATTTCCCGGGAACTGTTTGAAACTGAGTCAGACCATTCTCCATCTTGATTCTGCGTTTGACTGAAATGAGCTTCCAACATTCCGAAGTGATACATTTCAGTAGGAAGAACAAGGAAAGGCAATATAAAATAAAGAACACAATTCTGAAGGGAGTGCAGAAGCTGAGAGACCTGGGGGAATATGGGCACAAATCAGTGAAGGTGGAAGAGCATGTTGACAAAGTGGTTAATAAGGCATACGGAATCCTGGGTTTTATAAATAGAGGCAGAGTACAGAGTACAAAAGCAAGGAAGTTCTGGTGAACTTTTATAAAACACCCATGCAGCCTCAACTGCAGAACTGTGCCCAATTCTGGGCACCACACTTTAGGAATGATGCAAAGGCATTGGAGTGTGTGCAGAAAAGATTCACGAGAATGGTTCACGGGATGAGTGACTTCAGTTACGAGGATAGAATGGTGAAGCTGGGGTTGTCTCTCCTTAGAGAAGGTTGAGAGGAGATTTGACAGAGGCACTCAAATTCACGAGGGGTCTAGACAGAGTAGAAAGGAAGAAACTGTTTCCCATTGGCAGAAGGGTCAAGAACCAGAAGACATCGATTTCAGATGAAAGGCAAAAAAACTTTTTTTTTTTAATGTGGTAAGTGGTTAGTATTTGGAATGCACTGCCTGAAAGTATGGTGGGGGCAGAATCAATCGTGGCTTTCAAAAGGGAATTAGATAATTATCTGAAGAGAAAAGAATTGCAGGGCTATCGGGAAAAGGCAAGGGGTGGGACTAGCTGAGATGCTCTTAGAGAAAGCCAGCACCGATATGATGGGCCGAATGGTCTCCTTCTGTGCTGTAACTATTGTAAGATTCTATATCTGCTTCATCACTAAGACTGCCTACTTCTGCCTCCATGTCACCCCCCAAAACCCAACACTGCCTCAACTCACCTGCTGAAATCCTCACCCATTCAAAGGCAATTGGGATGAGAAAAATAGAATAATTCAGAATGTTGTAGTACAGTACTATATGTTCTTTTAAGGTTAGCTTTAAGGCACATTGTTGAGATAGAGTTGACAACTTAATCTACCAGTCAACCTGTGTTATATCTAACACTGGGACTGCTAGATTCTGCTACTAGTTGCAAAAGTGGTTGTGTTCAATTCTCCAATGTTGGTCAACTTAATGGCATCAAAAAACATAAATCTCACTTGGTTCTACTAGTGTACCACATTAAATTGCCACCTGTGTTGGGAGAAATGCATAATTATACTTCCACATAAAAAAAACTAGCAAAGCTCTTTCAATTGATCTTTTGACAAATGTGCTGCTTAGAATTGAGTTTTACTGATCAGGAGGGTCCCAGCTACACTCCTAGTCTGTGCGAAATTAAATTATCATCAAGGGTGATGGTGGCGGAGATGGTATAACTGACCTCAGCTTCTTGGAACTTTAGAGGGCAATGAAAAATCACCCATGGCTCCCTTTCTTGATCATTATCTAGTAAGCCTGCAGAAATAGTACATACTTCTATATTGGTGAGGATAAATTTGTGCTCAACTGCAAATTCCCACGGTTAAGTAGCCAGTTAAGACTGTTTAACCAGCCACAGATTAAGAAAAGCAAGGTAACAGAGGCCTCGCTATTCCTGTGCAGCTGTATCCTGTAATGAACCAATGTCTTGAACAGAGGAGAAAAAAATGATCCAATTAAAGGTTTGCTATCAAAGAGTGAAATATGGATGTAAATATCTTTATGGAGCACAAATAAGAACATATGAACCAGAGTAAACTATTTAGGCCCTCAAGCCTGTTCCAGCATTCACTGAGATTATGGCTGATCAGCGACCTAACTCCATATCCCCACCTTTGCCCCATATCCCTGAATACCTTTGGATAACAACAATCAACCCCAGATTTAAAATTTGCAATTGACCTAGCATCAACTGCCATTTGCGAAAGAGAGTTCCAAACTTCTACCACCCTTTACATATAGAAGTGTTTCCTAATTTCACTCCTGAAAGATCGGCCTCTAATTTTTAGACTATGCTCCCTAGCCCTCGACTCTCCAACCAGTGGAATCTTGCTCACCATTCCATTGGCTTGGAAGGCTAACAATTTGAGGTGGCAGGGAGAGAGCGCATAGGAGGACTAACAAATATATCAATAAAAGTTTTGCTTGGAGGTGGAAAAACAGAATTATTGGAGATATTGTCTCAGGTATCACATTATGATCAAAGTGCTTTCATTCTGCGGGGAATACTCATTTTGCACCAAACTATCCAAATTAGCAGCTGTTGAAGATTAAATCAGGTTGATTTTACAGTACTTCAGATGAAACAGCCACATACTTGTACTTCTTTCCATTTAATCTACAGTATTCACTGCTCACGACGCAGCCTCCTCTAGAATGGGCAGGCCAAACATGGATTGGGTGATCAGTTTGCTGTCCAACATTGTCAAGAGTTAAGAAGAATGAGAGGGATCTCATTTAAAACATATAAAATTCTTCGAGGGATTGACAGGGTAAATGTTGAAAGGCTGTTTCCCATGGCTGCAGTCTAAAACTACAGGTCTTAGTCTCAGGACATAGGCCTTATAAACCATCTTCACTGTCTGTCGAACATTAAGGGTATATCCTGGCAGGATAAAATCAATGAAGTGGTAGTCCTCGCAAAGAGAGAGCTCCCAAGTGTGTTGGCACTAATCAGAGTCAGCTTCGGTGAATTGGACATATCCGCAGGATGGAAGACAGTCACATACCCAAGGACCTTAGGTATGGTGAGGTAGCCGGGGCCAGATGACCAGTGGGGCACCCAAAGCTCCACTTCAAGGATGCTTGCAAGCGTGACATGAAGACCCTAAATGTTGACTGTTGCATCTGGGAGGCACATAGCTGGCAAAAAAGGGAAATGATGACACATCCTGTGGACAGCTGTGCACTACCACGATGACCAGTGGCTACAGCAGCTTGGCAACAGGCGCCAGTGCCCGAAACAACTTAGAGTCACCTGGCAGGTTCACATATGGCACTTGCGGCAGAAGCTGCCTCTCAAGGATTGGCCTTCACAGCCATCAGCAAATGTGCACCAAGAGAAGACACCCCACCTAAATGGATTTGCTGCGTGCCCATCATCTTTCGTAGATAGAAGGATGCCAACCTTACCTTAGTCTCAGGATAGGGGGTCAGCCATTTAGGATTGATGAGAAATTTCTTCACTCAGAAGATTGCGAATCTTTGAAACTCTCTAGCCAAGCTGTTGATGCTCAGTCCTTGAGTATATTCAAGACTGAGATCGACTGATTCCCTTAGTGCCTAAAAATCTAACGACATTAGGATTGAACGAGAAGGTGGAGCTGATGTAGATCATCAACCAGGATCTTACTGAATGGCAGGGCAGACCTGAAGGGCTGTATGGCCCACTCCTGCTTCTATTTCTCAGTTCTTATAAATTAAAATGTGGATACTCCACTGTATTTTAATAATTAAGTTGCTTCATTTGAGTACTTGGAAATGAGCAGGAAAATAGTAACTGCTGTAAAGCGGCCTATCCAACCAAGAAATATTTATTTATCCCTACTTCTCCAGTAGCAAGGACTTCTTGGGTGTAAAAGGAGCACAGCACCTACAATGAATAGCATATTGTACCTGTCATAGCCTGCCTTAGTCGGAGCACTTCTTCCTCCAGTGCCATTTTCTCTGACAGTTGTTTTTCCTGTTTCTCCACAGTACCCTGCAGCTCCATCATACGATTCTGTGATTTCTCATTTTCTGTTTGTAGTCTCTCACACTCCTCCTTCAACTGACTTATCTCTCTTGAAGCATTCTCCCAGTCTTGGAGCAAACCAACAGCCAGTTCCTTATCCCTGGTCATAACTTGCTTTTCCAGCTCTTCTGCAGATTGTTTTCTGGCTGTCAATTCAGTCCTTTTCTCCTCAGAGAGTATTGAATGATCTGAGAACACAGCACCTGCTCCAGCTACAATTACAAAATATACAAATTTACTTAACGACTGATTATTTTTCCATTTGTCAATAAGTCTCAACTTACAAAACACAATTTCTGTATCTGAACAGGACCACTACTTCAGCCTCAAGTCCAGATGAAGCAACCATTGTGACTGCTTAATCTGGCAGTGAAGACATTGGCTAGATCACAAAATTAGGTAAGTCTGTTTGTTGTTTTATTGAATATATATGAAGGCCTAAACGATCCAATCAAATGACTAGGATTTCACACACCACCCAGTTAAAGATACAGGGTTTTTAACGAAATGACAGCTGCTTGCAAAGTAAATCTAAATTGACTTTGTGCAATGCAAATATTCTATGTGAACTTTGTTTTTACCTTGAGCAAAACACATATCACATTTCAAAAGGGAGAAGGGACGTGCAAGTAGGTTTTCAATAGAAGGTGTTTTAACACTGCGTGAGATTTACATTTCTTTCCCTGGTTCTTGAATCGTGGCAATCAGCAGCAAGCCAAATGGAAAACTAAGGCATCTCACCAAGCTTGGTGACTGGCAGGACAGTTTTTGTGGGTCTACTGGGCTGCCAAACCTAGCAAATATAAGTTTTATCAGGAGCTTGCAGATGGCTATGAGAGACCTTTGCTTTAAGAAATGTCGACATTATTAGTATGGGTCTCACAACATAAAATCATCGTTAAGGTAATTTTCCCTTTACCTACCAATTAACTAATGAATATTTTAACTACACTTTTCATAAAACGTTAAGCTAACTGCCCTCTCCACTAGACATAAATGATTCTGCGGCACAATTTTGAAGTTCAAAGGAGTTATCCCTACTGTCTTGGCCAGCACTTATCCTGGTTGTTATCTGGTCATTACCACATTGCTGTTTGTGGGACTTTGTTGTGCACAATTTGGTTGCCACATTTCCAACATTACAACAGTGACTACTCTTCAAAAGTACTTGATTGGCTGTAAAAATACTTTCGAACAATGAGAGCGTGAAAGACGCTATTATCAATACAAGCCTTTCTTTTCCTTTTTACTAAGACATCTGAATAGTTTTCCTGAAATTTCCCTTCCGACAGGCACCCACAACTTCAAATCTCCTCTCTGCAGAGTGCTGCTCAGCTGATGTCCAAGGAAAGAATATTGTACACCTCTCAGTCTGGAGTTCTGTGCCGATGTTGTTAATCAGCTTTCCATAGCTTGAAACACAGACTGGTACATCAAGTACCTGAATATGCAGGGCTAAGGAAAATAGATTTAGCAGTGAAAATGCTGAAGCCAGATCACAGGCTCCAAGAGTTCAAAATGAACAAAGCTACTAAATTCTCTTACAGTTGGTAACAGCTGAGCAGCTATCTGGAACAAGCAGGCCCAAAAAGCTAGTGGAGTAAAAATGATGTAAAAGCTATGAACATTCACATCATGTGTGTTTCCTTAACCTGCTTTTTTCATGTTATTTGTAGGAGGAGAGTGGAGTTCTCTACAGAGAAAATATGTCCTCCAACTCCCACACCTCCTCTGCTGACAATGTTAACTCCTGCTGTGGTAAAGTTGTATGGTTACCCTCTGATATTGTGCCCAAGAGACCATTCTTCATATGTGAGCCTGCAGAGAGAGTACTGGCCTAACAAAATCCTGTTCTCAGCCAATTTCCATATACACACTTTACAGCAGGTGGCCTCTGGATGATCAGGAGCATGAATCCTGATAACTGAAACTAACCTTAGTGGCCTCACTGCAATTTCACCAAGGTCAGTTAACTAAGCACCGATTGTGAAATGGACCTGTCTCTACAGGGCTGCCTTTGCCAAATGAACTGGTGACCTACCAAGGTGTTCGTCAGCTGGCAACAGCAGAGACCATTTGAAGCAAACACAAACTACCCAGAACAAAGGAAAGCTTTCATCATTTTAAAAGTTGCAGTGCCCCATGACTGATCTAAATTTATTCTTTTTCCCCACCTTAAAGAACATAAATGAACACTAATTTCAAAGTTGGAAATTTCAAGATATGGTGCTATTTACTTTCATACACCTGCTTGGTTTTACAATTCCACAAACTGCCAGTTATAAAATAGATATAGAAAACAGGGCCCCGATGAGAGTTTACAGTATTCACATGATCATGCAAAACATTCAACATTCATATAAACGTGTTACTCTAATCCGTAAAGGCTTCTCTACCAAATTAAGGCACAATTTAAAGAGTACCACTGCACAAGTGATTGTTTCTAACCTTGCAACTGCTGCTCCAGCTCCTCAATCCGTTCCTCGTATTCTGCAAGCTCATCCCTATGCCGACGTGTGAGGCTAGTTAGTTTCTCACGATGTGCGTCCTGCAGAGCAGACAACTCATTCTGATGTTCATCAATTTCCTGACTAAGTTGCTTCTTCACCTCCTGGAATAATTAACCAGCTGGATATCATTAAGAGCTGTACCAGCCAATTATTACCATAATCAAAATATCTTGTGAGGGGCATCAATCATGAACTGAATGATTCCAAATTAACTGAGAAGCAGGGCTACATGTATCTCCCACACAATACTACAGCATAATCAGAGTGCTGAGGCTTATAGACCATTACATTTTCATACGGACAAAATTAAAACAGCTTCATTATATTAAAACCGATGCTGAGCATAATCCTATGCAAACTGGTGCTGGTGGCAGCACTGTAGGAATGGGGAGAAAAACTATCAGCAATGGTACACAAATATGTGGACACTATGATCACTGCTTCAGTGGATCAATGATAGTCTTCACTGATAATTCAGTACCCTCCTGCTGCTGCACTTAGCAACTTCCAAACAACTGGCCAGGTCTACCTGCATTAAATACTGAAACAAAAAATTGATTGATATTCTTCAGTTTTTTTTTTAAATCTAGTCAGGATGGATAGACTTATGCTAAACCATGTCAACATGAAAGATGACTTGAATGTTCGAAAAAATTGATCTGGTGTAGACCAATACACTCCAATGATTTGGCTCAACCACAAAAAGATTTATTACATTTTCCAGCTGTTAAAAAAAACTTGGTTAATTACTGATGTTTTATTGAAATAGATGTGATACAACCCAATTGTCTACTGAATTGGTAAATGTATCCCCCAGTATAGCACAAAGCCATACAGATCAGAAGGATCTTGTTTACAATCACTCATTTGAACTGAGTTAGCTGATTTCAGTTGGGTTAGTAGCAGGGGCACACTGACTGGCCTCAGGACCTGTAGCGTAGGGAAGCACATTCCCGAGTGTCATCCACTGACCATCACTGGGAAGTGTGCATACCAGGTGAGGATAAAAATCGGGTTTAACAATGATGCTATTCTCCATAAAATAGTATGCAAATGAGTAAAGTCGCATGGGTGAAGTACTAAGTGACTGTCAGCAGACATGGCATTATCCCCACATCAGTGTCAGATAAAAGGAGGAAAATAAAAGACATCAGCAGAGTCACAAATGGGAAAAGAACCATTATGATTTCAACAGTAGCAAACTCATATACTTAGACATTATTTCTCCAGATGACTGCTGGAATTTAGGTCATTCTTAGCAACATAGTGAGAAATTTTGTTGAAAATTTCTTACCTCAATTGTCTTTTGCAATTCATAACGATCATCCTGACCAGAGCGGATTGTCCCTTGACCCTTCGATGCCTAAAAAAGTTTATAAGGAGTTATCTTTTCTCCCCAAACTAACAATATCTGATCAAATATAGAAGAAATCATTGAGTCTGCTCATTCCAAAAGGGCATATACAAGCTCAGCAATTTTATAGAAAGAACAGTAAAAACAGAAAGCTTATAGTATTGTCTCACCAAGATGATGTATTAAGGTATGAAGAAAGATTTACAGTACTAGGAAAATATCCATCGCAGCAAGAAGAGGAGGAGATTTAATAGAAAGTTTTAAAATTATGGTCAGTTTGGATAGAAGAAAAGAATATTTCTTCTGGTTGGGGAGACAGTGACAAGGGGTTATCAATTTAAAATGGTCACCGTGTGGTTAGGAAAAATGTCTTTACATCGAGGGTTGTTGGAGCATGGAGTGCTCTGCTACAGAGTGTGGTTGAAATAGTAACTAGCCTATTCAAGGGAAACTGTATTAATATTTGAAGCACAGGAAGATCCAGAGCTATGGGGAGAGCTGGGAGCAGTGAGATTAGTTTTGAATTGCTTCAGCAAAATGTCAGCAAATACATGATGGCTTAATGTCTTGCTTCTCTGCTATAACCTTCTCAGATTCTATTTTAAGAGAGGTGAGCAACTAAAAAAAATCTTTCCAGGATGCAAACCTCTAACACAATTGAGCAGAAAATCCTGGGCATTATTCATACTATAATCTCCAATATTCACCCCTACCAGTTACAGACAATAATCACAAAAGGATAGTGTTATACAATGTTTAATCACATAGATTTACTTTTCATTTGGAAAGGGCATGAAATATTTGCATTTTCTTCCCAATCCTCCAAATTCCACCACATGTATTGCACAAAATGTGTTATGTTCTCACTTATAGAATCTTCCCCAGAAGATATTTTAAGCCCATGTATCCCTAAATCAGTGATCGATTTAACATAAAGTTGCATTTTTGTACTAAAATTACATCCAAGTCTGTTGTCCAGGGTTACAGTGCGCTCATCCTGGTTGGCGAGTATGGAATAGCATTTGTAAGTTATCAATATTCCCACGAATCGAATAACAGGTTTACCTCGGAGAATACAGGACAGATCAAAACATTCAGAACTCCAAACTGACTAAGCAGTATCATTCAAATGTACTGACCATATAGATTAACGAAGCAGCATGGGAAATCCCACAAAACTGAGGCATCAATTATCTAATTGCTCTATCTTGATTACCTGCACGATGTCATTCACTGACCTGTGCAAGCACTTTCCAATGGGCAACATCAGCTTCCAAACTGGAGATCTCTTTGGAAAGCCTGTTGATCTCTTGCTGGGACCAGATGACATCTCCAAAATCCATGGTATCCCCATGGAAAGTGGACGTTCGAGACACGTCCACAGGCATATGGGCAGTGGAGGTCGTGCTTGAGGCAACGCCGACTTGTGATGACTGAGCAGCAGATTGGAGCTTCTGTACTTGATCCTGTAAGGAATTTTGTCTAGCTTTCAAATGGCTTATCGTCACCTTAAAAAGGGCAAAATAATGAATCAGTCAGCCACATCCAGGGAGCTGAATTAAAGCTCAATTCTGTGAGCTAAAATTATAAGTGGCAAGTAACATTCGCATCACAGAAATGCCATAAAGTGAACACTTTGAACAAGAGAAAACCCAGCCATCTTCCCAACCATCAACATTTAGAGATTGCCTTGACCAAAGGTTGAACAACTTGATACAATCAGGAAGATGAATCAACAGTAGCTGTCTATTGACCAAGGACATTCCACATTACATCAACTCAGTAAGAGACGCTCTTTGGTCTGCCCGAAACTAGTTGGTCTACCACTACCAACAGCTGTCCACGACTAAGTGTTGCAGATTGGCATACTCCAAGATCCAGGACTTTATGCTGAGGGACGCACTAAAGCTTGGGGTAGCTGTCGCAAAGGCTCAATGGAGATAGGCCACTAAGACTCTCCGGCCATGTTGCACCGAGGGGCTAGAACCTGTGTAAAACCACTCGGGCTGTATGCTTGACATGAAATGCACACTGTAAATATAACCTGTAATTGAGGCACCTCACAACACTTAGAGTGCCACATACTGTAATGAAAAGAATTGAACTGTAATGCACCCTATGTAACATCAACATTACTTCTGATATAGGATGAATATAAAGCAGGTTTCTTCTGTTCTCTGGCTGCACTGAAATTTCAAAAAAAGGAAATGAGTACTTCCTTCTGCTCATGGCACCCTGCTGCAGTATCACATTTTAAGGAAAACTGGAGGGAGGGGGGGGGGGGGGGGGGGGGGGGGGGGAGGTGGAATTATGGGCTCTTACAAGAATCCCGCCAGCTGCACTCAACTGTCAGTGGCAAGGTGTACTTTTCCATACAAATGTAGTTAAGTGGGCACCACAATGTAAGTAAGTATGCTTAAGAGTCGCCAAATCAAACTATTGTGAATCCTCAGCCTTGGCTGCTTCCAAGTGTGCAAAGGGATTTTTCTGGAATTTAACCAGTTCAAACTATGCAGCTTACTCTCTGTTAACTTGCTCTATTTGTCCAGCCACAACCACCCTACCAGTTAGGGCATTGCGGCTTGCAGATTACCAGTAATCAACCAAAAAAAAAAAAAGAGTACCAGCATTCAGTAACAAGTAAGCATCTCCTGGTGCCACTGAACCAGATTAACTCAACAGCACCCGAGAGTATTGAAGAGCTGCCTTCCTCAGGTAGCAAATTGTTGAATTTGCCACAGAGGATTGACTTGGTCCTAGTTCATTACCAGGTGCATCTTGAAGCCAACCTGAAAGAGGCCACGATTTAATTCTTTGAATATTACAATTGGATTAAGGTGGTTTTTCCTAAATTTCCAGACATTTACCAATAACCTTCGGTATTTGTTGCAAGTAACACTAGTTTTTAAAAAGGTATATTTAACCCTCCACTGCAATCCAGAGAAAAGGCAAGTACCCTGTCAGTACCGCACTGATTCAGGCCTGAAACTGCACAACAGTCAGGATGACCTTTCTCCCAGCTTTTAAAGCAACACTTCACCACTGCTTGCCAACTCCCAATGCTGGGACAGGTGAAACTGGCAGCTAGGTCAAAAGTGCAAAGCTGCATTCTACTATCTATTCCATTATGTTGTGCCACCTCATCAAATCTATATCAGGTATCATGAACAGTTTAGTTGGCTACATGCTCTAATATCAAGCATACTTGAAGTCTGGACTGAAAGATGTAATAATTTTAAAAATTAAAAAAGGACCACTTTCATTCAGCCCCTCTTTAGCTGCACAAAAATACAAACTGGTGAAGAAATCAAATTTTAAAAATTTAGTAAGTTCCTGAAATACTGAGTGTTTGCTATGCAGGAGCATAAGTACTTACAAAACACACCCTCTAGTGAAAATAAATGTTAAACCTTGGTGAATTCAGGCTCTATTATAACCCAGTGATAATGTAGAGCTTTTAAATTGGCCAGGGGCTATGCATTAACTTACGACACAGTCTAGTGACTGTGACAATTTGACTATTCAAACACAATAAATCATGAACAATTGTAGTCCAATTTCCTGGTTAATGTGTCCTCTGAACACATAACATATGGTTTTTGATCCAGTATTTACAATCCATTACCCTTCCTCTTGAGAATTTCACCACAGACCTCTAATATAATCCAGTTCAGTAGTTCAGATCCAAATAACAGGATTGTACTTTTTTTTTTAAATAAAGCCATTTGTTAAACGGGAAACAGATCTAGAATTCTGAAATTATAACCTGGAAAAATATCTTCTTATTTTCGAAACAGCAATTCACAAACACTATATGAAATTAAGCGATTTTCAGTTTCTTTATCCATATCAGACTGGCTGAGCCATCAGTGGGTGAAGAGGAGGACAGGAAAATAAAGGTGTGTTTGAATTTGGACTTTATTACTCCAGAGAAAGAAGATCCATATACAGGAACTCAAAAGCAATTATTCTGATGTGACTTAGCAGGTTAAGCAGTGAGAAGCTGAGCCATGCAAATCAGGTTTCATCTGTGTTCTGTGCTAAGTTAGCTGATTTAACTGTTAGGCACGGTACAACTGGTCTTGGTTCTGCTGGATTGGCCAGGGAAAGCAACACCTGACAAGCTCCCAGAACCGATCACTCGCCAGCAACCTATGCTGCAAGAACAGCCAGTTATCAGGTGAGGATAGGGTCTTGTGAATATATGATGCTTCTTGCAATCAAATAGCCTGCCATACTCAGTTGTCTATGTTCATACATGAAAGATGGTCACTTTGATAAGGCAGTGGAGACTGACCAGTATCTACAGAGCAAACTCCCTCCCATTAAACAAAAACCCCAACATCTTTAGGTAAGGGGAAAATAATAGCATGGAAAAAAAGAGTAAGAAAATTAAAACAGTTGCAGCAGCCTTTTTCTAACTATGCACTTAACAATTCATTGACCTTGGAGCAAGAGGCCCTATTGTAAGGGAACAGAAGTGCATAAACCTTTGACCTACTTCTTTCTGGTGTAGCTGGTTTCTGTATTCCGAAGATAGGTGCTTAATCTGCAGCTCTGCTGCTGCCTCCTTCTCCTCTAGATCAGAGTAAAGTTTCTTCAACCGTTCATACTGAAAGTGGACAATAAATCTGTTTAAAAATGCTTAACAAAAAGGAGCACGTGCAGATATATAAAGAGGTTTCTAATCCATATAAAATTAAATTACTGTACCAGCTTTCTCCAAAGTAAACATTAAGAGGTTTTGAATTTAAATTCTGCCCTTTAACCTGTAGAAGATGGCATGTTTTAGTGCTAACATCCTATTTCCCTCATGGACCAATTACAAAGCAATTATGACAGCTCAAAGGTTTAGAAGCAGCCATTCTGGAGCAAAGGGGCTGGGCAAAGATGGGCTGCTCAGGTAGATTTTGATTGAAAGTTCAAACCACACAGCCTGGCCTATAAGCAGGAAGTGCAGTGTTGAGTACCCTTCACTGTGCTCAATCGTGTATCCCTATCTGTTTGAGTGCAGTAGTAAAACAACATGTATGCTAGAAGTCAGTGCACTTGAACTATATACTATATACTATATTTGATAATAATGGTACATTCACACTCCAACAGCTCAGCCTAAATGCAAAGCCAAAATTGTGTTGCACGCATGCTCTCTTGGAGAGGATAAATTGGATGTGATGATCTGACTGACTCTCAAGTGGAGCAAGGTTCCCCTCTCCCCTCTTCATTCCAGTGTTATGTCAGGCCCTGACACAGGGGTCAAACACTCAGTAGATTTACAGTACAACTGCACTGAGTACCTGACTCCAGTTTTGTTTGTTGAGCTGGTGTATGCAGAATGGAGTTCACTGTGTTAAGCTTAAGGGTAGACTAAATTGACAAAATACAGTTTACCCTGATAATTCATAGTTTTTTGTGGTAAAAGAATTGAAGTATTAAATAATTTAATTTAAGCAGTAGATTCTCACTTTCTTGCATTTTTACATTGCTTAATTGAAATTATTTAATACTTCAATTCTTTTACCACAAAAAACTATGAATTATCGGGGTAAACTGTATTTTGTTTCCCTAGTTACTGTGTTTTTATTTTATTTGTTTCTTCTGACTTAACTATCATAAATGTTTTAAAATGTTAAATGCTTAACATACTGGAGCTCTTTATTGCCCTTTTACTCCCATAGCAGAAATAATTAACATTCTAGCTGTTTGATTGCTAAAGAATACATTTGTTCTTCAAAGAATCCTGTCTCCACTTCAAAGACAGACAGGACCATATCTGAAAGCTAAC
The DNA here is from genome assembly GCF_036365525.1 of Heterodontus francisci. Lineage (NCBI taxonomy): Eukaryota > Metazoa > Chordata > Chondrichthyes > Heterodontiformes > Heterodontidae > Heterodontus > Heterodontus francisci. The sequence goes on from NC_090379.1 coordinate 23,773,327, forward strand.
CTGAGGTCTTTTAAATTCTCTGTTTTGACTGTTTCTATATTGAGGCAGCAAATGGGGTCCAGAAAAGTCAACTGTTGATATAGTGCTTCATGGGATCTCAGCTCCAAAATTATTGGCAGAAAATGCTGGAAATCAACAGGTCAGGCAGCATCTGTGGCAAGAGAAGTAGAGTTAATGTTTCAGGTCTGTGACCTTTTATTGGGTGATCTTTCTGATGAAAGGTCAGACACCTGAAATGTTAACTCTGTTTTCTCTCTACAGATGCTGCCTGACCTGCTGAGTATTTACAGCATTTTCTATTTTTATTTCAGATTTCCATCCTCCGCAGCATTTTGCTTTTGTCCAAAATTATTGACATAGACTTATACAGATTTGCCCTGTTTTGAAATAGTTTATGTTAAGTTGAGGATTCTAGTGTTAGAAAGATAAACACACAGCAAAAAACTATGTATTTAACGCACTGATTAATAAAGTCAACTATTAGATTTAGCCCAAATGTAAAATTCTAACAACGTGGTATTATCTAGCTTTTGAAACAGATACGGGAAAAAGTAAGTGGCCCACATGATTTTATCTCCACAGCATCACACCATGATAAAAGGGCAATTGTCAGTACTGTTGGTCACATCCCACTGTCATACATAGTTTTAGGTGATACAAGATACAAGTCTGCTGATGGTAAATGCCTTTCTGCGAACCGGAATTACAAATGTTAGAAGAAAACCTAATTGTAACAGATATCACAAGACCAATTAGCACACGTATCAAAATAGTAATAGTTCTAACCCACATTCTTAAATGTAGATGAAAAATTAGTGAGCATAAATAACCTGTTGCAAGGGGTTACATTAGGCCAAAGGCCAAACAAGAGAGGGAGGTCCAGCCAGAATAGGCTATAGAAGATAATGTCTGCAGAAACTATTGTCTGAGCTGTGAATATTCAACCTGTATATCTAGTTATCAGTCTGTTTATTTATTATTTATTTATTTAGAGATACAGCACTGAAACAGGCCCTTCGGCCCACCGAGTCTGTGCCGACCAACAACCACCCATTTATACTAATCCTACATTAATCCCATATTCCCTACCATTCTCCTACCACCTACCTACACTAGGGGCAATTTACAATGGCCAATATACCTATCAACCTGCAAGTCTTTGGCTGTGGGAGGAAACCAGAGCACCCGGCGAAAACCCACGCAGTCACAGGGAGAACTTGCAAACTCCGCACAGGCAGTACCCAGAACTGAACCCGGGTCGCCGGAGCTGTGAGACTAACCACTGCGCCACCGTGCTGTGTTCCTATTATGTTCCTATAATACTTCACGAATCACTCAAAAACTGCATAACCCTTATGTCTGAAGTCCTAATTATTCAAGTTAATGTTGTAACTAGTAGTGGTGGTGGAAGCAGATTCCATAAATTACTTTAAAAGGAATTTGGATGGGTACATAAGCACGAGAAGCTTACAGGGTTATGGAAAATAAGCAAGGGTTGTGGGTCTAGGCACAACTGCTTTTTCAAAGAGTCAGCAAAGGGACAGCAGGACAAGTGGTCTCTTTCTATGCTTTAGGTTTCTATGATTCTATTAATTGACAGCAAAATTCCTTCACAGTTAGCTTTTTGTCTCTAGTTTAAGCCTCAAAGTTTTAAACAGGCCCCTCATGGCTCAGCATAGGCCTTTGCAGATAGCTAATGCTTGACTTTGGGATGTTAGTTTTCAGTCAAACATCACGCTATTACTTAATATTTATTCAAATTTTGCAGTCTGTTCCTTAGAATGAAGTTACTGAATTTAAATCTCAGGAGCAGAAGAATCATGCCAAGGTTGCAAAAATTGCTAAACCTGCTCCAGTGTAACATTTACATCTGACATGATCAATTCGTGCTAAAATATTAGGGCCCTGCTCGTGTCAGTACTGACAACCTGAAATAAGACAGTCTAAGTTAATTTCAAATCGGGATCTAATATGAAAAATGAATCTGTTCTCAAAGCACCAAAAGTGAATGGTCAATGTTTTAACAAATGGGGCAAATTGTAGTTTATTCTAAATAGAAGCCAAGTACAGTCTCTTAAGGTTTCATTTGTTAAATGCCTGTAGCATGAAGCATTCACATACCAACCTCTGATTTTTGTGCTGAGTAAGCTGTTTCAACATCCTTCAGTCTGGAATTGGATACATGCAGTTCACTGGCAGTATCTGAAGTTTAAGCACAGCACAGCAATGGGTATTCATTGTCACATGGCTTAGTGTTAGGCGAAGAACACAATCCCTACCTTAGGCTGATGGAACAGTATTCCATTAAAGCAAAAATATACAAAATTAGTAATACTTCACTTCAAACTAAAAAACGTGTTTTCTTAAAAATTTTAACAGCTTGAGCAAGTAAGCTGTGGTCAGACACCAATGTGAACAAAATATAATTGGGGGTGGGGGGGGTTGGAAAATATCAAGAATTTTATAATTTTTCACTCCACTCTGAGGAAGCAACAGACCACTGAACACTGCTGCCTGCTAGTAGCAGGGGCAAGCTTGGAAAATCACACTGCACTAGGTGTCTGAAGAAATACCAGTACTCTACCACCTGGAAGAACAAGAGCAGCAGGCATAAAAACTAAAAGTGCTGGAAATACTCAACAGATCTGGCAGCATCTGTGGAGAGAGAGAAGCATGAGTTAACGTTTCAGGTCTGTGACCTTTCATCAGAACCTCTGTTCTGATGAAAAGTCACAGACCTGAAACGTTAACTCTGCTTCTCTCTCTCCACAAATGCTGCCAGACCGACTGAATATTTCCAGCACTTAGTTTTATTACAGATTTCCAGCAGTATTTTGCTTTTATTTAAGAGCAGCAGGCATATGCAAGTGTGCCACCACCACTTGTAATTTCCCCTCCAGGTCACACACCATCCTGACTTGGAAATATATTACCGCTCCTTCATCGTCGCTGGGTCAAAATTCTGGAACTCGATTCGTAACAGCACTGTGGGTGTACCTAAAACTCCACGACTGCAGCAGTTCAAGAAGGTAGCTCACCACCAACACCTCAAGCAATTAGGGATGGGCAATAAATGCCACATCCCATGAATGAATATTAAAATAAAAACGGTCATGCCTATGTGGATTATTTCTCAAAAGGTCAGATGTGAGATTTTCTGAAAGATTGATAAATTACTTGGATTTATAATTTAACCCAACTTACTACAGTACTGGTTACAGGTGGTGCCTCACAACTATGACAGTTATAACTCAAATGGTGCTGAGCTGTGGAAACCCTTGCCACGCATGGGAATGAAAATAATCCAAATGCTTTTCATAGCTTAAATGAAAGGTTTTTATTTTTACTCTGCATTGTTCTCGTAATGCAACCTGAAAGGCTATTTGCTTTCCTAATAGTCACAGTCCTTTGCACCTTTCAATGATTTCTAATAACCCACATGGTGGATCTCTCTGCTCGAAAGCCACACTGTGCCTCAGGGTAGACACGCTCTGCCAGCTTCTGAAGTCTGTTTAAAATGACTCGAGCGAAGGCTTTCCCCACTGTGCTGAGCAGGGAGATTCCACTGTAATTGTTGTACCACAGTCGTTCTTATAGAGGGTGATGATATTGGCATCGTGCATGTCCTGTGTTACTGCTCCCTCATCCCAGCAAAGGAAAAGCAGTTCATGGAGTGCTGAGAGTATAGCGGGCTTGGCACTCTTGATTATTTCAGGGGTAATGCCATCCTTTCCAGGGGCTTTTCAGCTGGCTAGAAAATCGGTGGTGCTACTGAGCTCCGATTTTGTTGGCTGTTCAGCCAGCTCATCCATTACCGGCACAGACTGGGCTGCATTGAGGGCGGTATCAGTGACATCATTTTCCCTGGAGTATAGTTCTAGGTAGTGCTCCACCCAGCAGTCCACTTGCTTGCGCTGGTTAGTGACCGTTTCCCCGATTTAGATCTGAGAGGGGCAATCTTCTTGACAGTTGGCCCAAAAGCTCTCTTAATGCCATCATACATTCCCCTGATGTTTCTGGTGTCGGAGGCCTGCTGAATACGACTGCATAGGTGTTGCCAGCAGTCGTTTGCATATCGCCTGGCTGTTCTTTGCGCGGTGCTTCTGGCGGCTTTAAGTGCTAAGGATGTTAACTCGCTGGGGGCTGTCTTGTAGTCCAGCAGTGCAGTGCAATTGGCAGCTATGACTAGTTCCATCTCTTCAAAGTGAGATTGAAACCAGTCTGCATTCTGTTTCTCACGTTTGCCAAAGGTGGTCATTGCTGAGTCATAGATGGTGTCTCTGATGTGGGACCACTTAGTCTTGGCATCCCCTGCAGGAGCGTTTTGAAGGGCTTTTTCAAGCAAATTGAGAAACTTTTGTGACAGCTGTGGGTAAGAAATTCTGGTAGTGTTAATGCGCGGACAGCCATACTGCTTGGAATGATGTAACTTTGGTTTGACTCTAACTTTGCTGAATTTTACAAGCCCCTCGACGCTGTGGGTCATGGTGGGGGCGCGTGTAAAATTCTGCGGGGAGAGGCCTGCCTCGACCCCCAATGTCGAGAACGGCCCATCACATATTACCGGTGGCGGGGGGACCCCGGTATGGCCTTCATCTACATATTCAAATTCGCCTAAATTAGATGCAAATTCACTTAGCCGCTGGCGGCGGCCGTCCCACTCTGTACGGAGTTCCGAGGCGAGAACCTGGTGGGGAGGGGGGAGGCATAAATATTTGGGGCCAGGAATGGTGGGGGAGCGGGGAAAATGCTTTTGATTGGATGTGGGGGATGGTGAGAAGGGGCTGAAGGGCAAAAGTTAGAAGGTTGGGGGGCTAAACTTCGGGTAGGGAAAAAGGCATATTTTGGTTATCTTGGGCAATGAAATGACCATTGCGGGGGTTGGAGAAGGGCCTCCATCTCATTATTATTTGCAATCAAAAAATAAATGCTTACTTTACCTTTAAAAATTAAAATTACTTATAAGGGCTTAAAGCCCTTTAAAAAAGGTGCCATTGTCTGTGCGGTGGCGCCAGACGCTGTTGCTGGGGACGCAGCAGCCACCCCTTCTGTCATCGAGTGCAGCTGCTCCACCCCCTCTATTTAAATCAGCCTCTGCACATTATATCGTGCTGGCTGTGCGGCAGCCCTTCCATGTTGGAAGGCCGCCGAGTTCAAAACGTGCCGCTGTGGCACACGGCGCAAGAATAAAATCCAGCCCAGTGTTTCTTCAATCATGTTGAAGTATAAATTGTCATAAATTCAGGCAAAATCATTCTTTTATTGGACAATTTCAATCTTCATATCGATTGGACGAATCAAATTGGCAAAGATAACCTAGCGTATGAGTACATACAGTGCCCTTCGGGACAGTTTCTTAGAACAATACATTCTGGAACCAACCAGGGAGCAGGCCAACGCAGAAGTTCTCGAGGCAGCCAACATCCCCAGCATATACACTCTACTGAACCAGCACCGCTTGAGATGGCTTGGCCATGTGAGCCGCATGGAAGATGGCAGAATCCACAAGGAGGTACTGTACAACGAGCTCATCACTGGTATCAGACCCACAGGCCATCCATGTCTCCGCTTTAAAGATGTTTGCAAACGCGACATGAAGTCTTGCAACATTGACCACAAGTCGTGGGAGTCAGTTGCCAGCGATCGCTAGAGCTGGCGCACATCTATAAAGGCGGGGCTGAAGAGAGGCGAGTCGAAGAGACTCAGCAGTTAGCAGGAAAAGAGACAGAAGTGTAGAGAGCCAACTGTCTAACAGCCCCGACAACCAACTTCACCTGCAGCGCCTGTGGAAAGGTCTGTCACTCTAGAATTGGCCTTTATAGCCACTCCAGGCGCTGCTCCACAAACCACTGACCACCTCTAGGCGCTTACCCATTGTCTCTCGAGACAAGGAGGCCAAAAAGGAAAAAGGAAAGGAATAACCCACAGCTTCTTCACTTGATCCATTAGCAGATACCTTTGTATGGTAGAAACATGACTGGAGTTTCCCCAAATACAAAAGCATATATTTCACTTATGAACACTGAAGGCTCTCGAACCATTGTAATCATTAAAGTTTACAGCAGAGAATGTCAGTCAGCACCTTGTGCTGGCTCTTTTCTATAGTAATCAAAGACTGATCCCACTGCCCATGCTCTTGCCATATGTCAAATATTTGTCCGTTTCAAATATTTATCCATACTTTCCTTAAAGGATATAGTGATTACTGTTGCAACAGGTCACTGGAGCATTTCATGCTTCAAAGACCTTCTCTATTGAAAAAGGAATTCTTTTAATTCTCAGTGACAATTTTAAATTGATGAACCCTCATCACGGACACCTCACCACACAAAATATTCACCCTTTATTCGCTCTATGAAAACCCTTCATAAATTTTAATAACCTCTATTAAATCTTCTTTTAGCCTTCTCTGCTCAATTAGAAATAATCCACTACTGATCTGCTGACCTACTGGCTAACTTTCTTGTTTAGATAATTCAGGCCAGATCCTTTATCATCTTACTGAACTTTTGCTTTTTCCAGTCCAGCACCCTAATATTTGATTCTTCATTGTCTGAATCTAACAACGTTATGGTCATTATTTCTCAATCGGTCTCCTATTCCCAAAACAGTTATTCACCTCACTTCATCTCCCAGAACTAACTCAATGTTTCTTCCTTCGTTACGCTCGAAACATCCATTCCTGGATGCATATTCTAAAACCATGCCCCCACTTTGACAACATGCAATCCACTTTATCTTGGGATAGTTAAAATCATTCAATATTATTGCACTGCTGTTCTTGTGTGTCTTGCTGAACCGTCTGCAGAGCTAGCCCTTTATATTATCTGCACTGTTTGGTGGTCTATAATGCAGACTGAGATTTGTACCATTTCCCTTCCTATCACTAAAGTTTGCCCAGAAGAATTCAATCTTGATGCAATCACCCAGGCCATCCTTACATTTTGGCACTTTGGTTAATTGGTTCAGCTTGTAATTGCTTTTATTTAAGTTTAAGACACTAGTTTCAGACCCAAATTTCTGACCCTCAAACTGAATGTGAAATTCATTGTTATATCGCTCTTGCCGAGAGGTTCTTTGCTATGAGGTCATTAATTAATCCTGTCTCATTACACATTACAAGGTCGTTTGGTACTACAGAACTTGAGTATTGCTAAAAATAGAGACATTGCGTTGAAGCTTTTTGTCTTGCACTCATCAGGACCAACCGCACAGCAGAAGGACGTGTTGTTTGATACGATCTGCCAGTCTTTGGGACGTACAGCCCAACATTACACTGGCATTGAAATTAATATATCTAGGTATATTGCTCGCAACAGGCAAGGTACAGACTGTATCCAACCAGCCCAGGCTTGCAAAAGTGTCCAACATTAGATGTAATTCCACAATTGCACAAGATTTGCTAAATAATCCTCAGTGTGCTAAGAATTACACTGACACCTATCTAAGATTGTCAGTAGGGTGCGCAGTGTGACGCATCTGCGTGTACTGGAAGCTACATATATTAATATACAGGGCCCTGTTCTTTGCAGACAGAAAGAATACATACAATAATTGCGCCTGTTTCAGCTAAACAAAATAAGTTACAGCCATTCAATGGTTCATTTCTCAGGACAATGCCTTGACCAAAGTCAAGCTGCCTGGTTTACATTTCAAACAAAGCTTGGCAATTAACTGTCCCTCACCATAAACCGGTGCATTCGCCATGGCAACGCCTCTACCAATCAGAGTTCACTTGCCAAACAACCAGCACTCTCTTCTCATACAGTATAAATTTGGTGTTTTCCCTTACATTGGTATTCTGGCAGATTGTCCTGATGAGTGCAAGATGAAAAGCTTTGACATAATGTCTCTATTTTTAGCAATATGCAATTACAAGGGTACAAAGACAGAATTGGTTAAAGTGAACTGGGAAAATACGTTAAAAGGTAACATTAGATAAGCAGTGGCAGACATTTAAGGAGATATTTCATGACTCTCAGAGATATATTTTGTTGAGAAAGAAAGATTCTGAAAAGGATGCACCACCTGTCACTAACTAAGGAAATTACACAGGGTGTCAAATTGAAAGAAAAGGCATACAATGCTGTGAAGATTAGTGGTAGGCCAGAAGATTGGGAAAATATTAATCAGCAAAGGATGGCTAAAAAAATAATGAGGGAGAAATTAGAGTATGAGAGTAAACTAGCAAGAAAAATAAAAACAGCCAAGTGTATAAAAAGGTAAAGAGTAGTTAAAGTAAGCACTGGTCCCCTAGAGAATGAGACTGGTGAATGAATAATGGGAAACAAGGAAATGGCAGAGACTTTGGACAAGTATTTTGAATCTGTCTTCACAGTAGAACAAAAAGGATCCCAAGAATAGCAGAAAATTAAGAGGCAAAGGGAGGAAGGAACTTAAAAACAACTACCATCTCTGGAAAAAAAGTACTCTAACAAATGGGACTAAAGGCTGACAAGTCCCTGGGACCTAGGGGCCTGCATCCTAGGGTCTTAAAAGAAATGGCTGCAGAGATAGTGGATGTATTGGTTCGAATCTTCCAAAATTCCCTAGATTCTGGTAAGATCCCAGCGGATTGGAAAACTGCAAATGCAACACTTCTATTCAAGAAAGGTGGGAGGCAGAAAGCACAAAACTAAAGGCCAGTTAGCCCAGCATGTCATTGGGAAATGCTAGAATCCATCATTAAGGAATTAGTAGCAGGACATTTAGAAAGTCACAATACAATCAAGCAGAGCCAACATAATATTATGAAAGGGAAATCATGTTTAACAAATTTATTAGAATTCTTTGAGATGCAACAAGCAGGGTGGATAAAGGGGAGCCAGTAGATGTGTTTTTGGATTTCCAAAAGGCACGTGATAAAGTGCCACTTAAAAGGTTACTAAACAAGATAAAAGCTCATGGTGTGAAGGTAATATATTAGCATGGATAGAGGATTGGCTAACAGGACACAGTTAGGATAAATGGGGCATTTTCAGTATCGCAAACTGTAACTAGTGGAGTGCCACAGGGATCAGCGCTGAGGCTCAACTATTTACAATCTATATTTATGACTTGGACAAAGGGATAGAGTGTATTGTAACCAAATTTGCTGACAACACAAAGATAGGTAAGAAAGCAAGTTGTGAGGACACAGTCTGCAAAGGGATATAGATCAGTTAAGTGAGTGGACAAAAATTTGGCAGATGGAGTATAATGTGGGAAAATGTGAGGTTGTCCATTTCGCAGAAAGAATAGAAAAGCTGAAAATTATTTAAATGGAGAGGCTGCAGAATGCTGTAGTACAGAAGGATCTGAGTGTCCTTGTACATGAATCTCAAAAAGTTAGCATGCAGGTACAGCAAATAATGAGGAAGGCAAACGTTAGCCTTTATTGCAAGGGGGATGGGGTATAAAAGGAGGGAAGTCTTGCTACAACAAACAGGGCATTGATGAGACCGTATCTAGAGTACTGTGAACAGTTTTCGTCTCCTTACTTAAGAAAGGATATTGGAAGCAGTTCAGAGATGGTTCCCTAGGCTCTGTTTTTTATTCTTTCATGGGCTGTGGGCACCATTGGCAAGTTAACCATCCCCAATTGCCCTTGACAACTGAGTGGCTTGCTCGGCCTATTCCTGGGATGAAGGGATTGTCTTATGAGTAAAGGTTGAGCCTATACTCATTGGAGTTTAGAAGAATGAGAGGTGATTTTATTGAAACATAAAAGATTCGAACTCGACAGGTAGATGCTGAGAGGATGTTTCCCCTGGTGGGAGAAATCTAGAACTTGGGGACACAGTTTTAAGACAGTGATGAGGAGGAATTCCTGCTCAGAGGGTTGTTAATCTTTGGAGTTCTCTTCCCCAGAGAGTAGTATATATTCAAGGCTGAGTTAGGCAGATTTTTGATCTACAAGGGGGTCAAGGGTTACGGCAGGAAAGTGGAGTTAAGGGCACAATCAGATCAGCCATGATTTTACAGAATTGGGGAGCAGGCTCGAGGGGTCGAATTGCCTACTCCTGCTCCTATTTCTTAAGACCTTAAAAACTGATCTAATGATGATGGGTATTTTAAAGGGTTAAATGATACAGGGTATGAGCCTTAATTTTTACTTTTCATTGGCAACTTACCCAAATATTTTTGGAAAATGTTTCATTCTCCTGTAAAGGTTAAAATGAACCTTGTTAGAATTACAAAAATCACTGTTGCCTAGTGAACAGATATCATTCAAGGTGAGTTTTAGTCATTACTACTTATATGAAAGTCAGTCATAAAGTCCAGTGGCAAGGTGTTTACATCACCTGTGAACTCTCCACTTTTGCAAATACACACCAGTTATTCTTTGCGATCATAGTATCAGTCCTCCAGTATTAGTCACACAACTATTTACAACTGTTGAAAATTGACTTTTGCACTTAAGACTACACATGCCTCATCTTGCGCATTAGCAGTTGTTGCCCTCTGCACCTAAGAATCGGATATGGACAAATCTGATTATAAACAGATGCTTCCACTCAATCGAACATAACTTTTTATAGAGAAGAAAAGCTTTCACTGAAATAGTTGTCATATCGCACAACACTGGGTTGCAATGGACATTTTGTTTACAAGCAGTTGTTTCAATTTCAAGAATTTTACCTAAACAGGGACTTCAAATACATATGATGTAACAAGTAAACTAAGGCAAACAAAGGATCAACTCCCAGCAGCACGTCAACTATTCAGGATGTCGATTAGGTCCATCAGATAGGGGAGTAGAGGAAATCGTGAACAGAAATGTGTTTCTCACATATTTCAGTTTGAGACAATAGGGGTTTTAGCAAATTCCAGAAAGGTTTGCACAGAATGCCAGATTGGTGTCAATTACTAAGTGCAGCAGGAGGCTTAGCCAAACAGGCAGGTTTTCTGATCCAAACTAGTAACTGGATTAGCAATTCAGTGAACTAGGCATGACAGAGCTGGATGGTGGTGGGGGCGATGGCAGGGAAGAACACAAGCCTACTTTTTGGTTTCATCACAAGCTGAAAAATCATTAATTTGTGACAGATTTGAGTTTGAAATAGAGAATGGGGGTGGGGTGGAGAAGTAATAAGAACCAGTCAGTACAGCGATATTGACAAATGAAGTAAATATTGGACCATGTCAAGGAAAAAGTTTTTTTTATATCCGTTCGTGGAATGTGGGTGTTGCGGGCTAGGCCAGCATTTATTGCCCATCCCTAATCGCCCTTGAGAAGGTGGCAGTGAGCTGCTTTCTTGAGCTGCTGCAGTCCATGTGGTGTAGGTACATCTACAGTACTGTTAGGAAGAGAATGCCAGGATTTTGACCCAGCAACAGTGAAGAATGGTGTGGCTTGGAGGGGAATTTGCAGGTGGTGGTGTTCACATTCATCTGCTGCCCTTGTCCTTCTAGGTGATAGAGGTCGCAGGTTTGGAAGGTGCTGTCTAAGGAGCCTTGGTGCATTGCTGCAATGCATCTTGTAGATGGTGGGGGAGTGAATGTTTGTGGATGTGGTTAGGAATACAATTTGGAATAAATTCAATATCACTAAAAAACTGTATTCTGTGCAGTGCTACATTTCGTGCAAAATAAACCAGCTCACTGGTTGCCATCTCACTAGATTGCTCCAGTCTGCCTCCCAGAAGAGGAGAGAACCACACATAGGCCACATGAAAGACCACAGAATTCACTACACAAAATAAAAGTTCTTATATTTACAGGCCCAGATCACATTATCATAAAAGATATTGGGTGACAAAGGTACTCTCCATATTGCAGGAGACCATCTACTATAGAATCAAAATTTGTGGCAAGCAGGGCAAGAGGAACCTTGATGTAAAACCACAGGTCTGGGACTCATCATTCAGTACTAAACAAACCCTTAAATTTTATAACTGTCGAAATCATAAACTTCAAGAAAACCCTACATGCCAAATGAGAAAGATTAATTTCAATGTTTGGAAATTTACCTGAGACTTTTAATGGGAAAAAACCCTACAGTAACTTTAAAAAAACCTAGCAGCCAAGATGGTCACTGCCATTTACATCTGAAATTCCAAGAGATTAAACTGGAGACAAAAAGTCTAACAAGAAGCCAAGCCAGGACAATGGATTGCTCCAAGTGATTGAATTACCTAAAATGGCTTCATCAGCACAGCAGTCAAGGCCATCCTCACACAATGATTTTGAAAGAACCAACCCCCTCAAAATGTGAATGGGCGTTCTGGGGCATGTAGAACCTTAAATTTCATTAGAGAATTCCAGAAAAACCTCATTAAAAACCAAAGGGGATTGAGAGAACCATGTGACCACCTGATCATCTCCGAAGGAACTAGAAGTTTTGATACACAGACAGAAGACAAGCAGTAACAGAGTGTGCAATAGCAGAAATCTGTGTGCTTCCCTTTCTCTCGCTCTTTCTTCCTCCCAGAAAACATCAAATTTGAAAACCATCTGTGACTGGGGGATCCTCCAAGCCGACAGAGCCCTGCAGCCAGCGACCAGGGGAAGAGAGCCAACTACAGATTCTGCCTTCAGGAAAACCCTGAGCAAAGCAAGCCAGCCAAAATATACTTAGACCAACCAAGAACTTCAAGAATACAGCTACAGCCAAGGATACTGGATCATCCACTTTACAGGCTGCATTTAAGTTCATTTATTCTGGACATTAATCCAACTACCAAATCTATTTTCCCTCCTGTAATCTATTTGTGTGTGAGATTCTCGTGTGAACCTGTGCGTGAATGTGTAGCGTATTTTTAAATCGGGTTAGAGTGTTAAGTGTAATAAATTTACCTCCTTCTTGTTTAAACTCAAGGAAACCTGTCCAATTGGTTCTTTCACGATCACAGTAACGGAAAAAGGTAAAACACTCACGGAGGTGGTAAGCACAACCACTGATTAAAAGGAATAAACCCTGTTGCAGTCAAATAAGAGAAAGGGGCAAGAGGGCAGACAGAGACCCCCTCCTCACCTGGCATTAACATGACAGTTTGCATTTCAGTCATCCTGATAATGCTCAGAAACAAAACTGATACACTTTTTAAAAAATTCTACTCAAGCTGAGTGAAGGTATTATGGAATATCACTTAGCAGCAATTTAGTCTCATTTTAAACAATCAATACAGCTCAACTAAGTGGTAGAATGTCAGGCTTTAGGCCTGTTCATTTTAAAAACATAAAGCATGGAATGGAATAGTTCTATTTCCATAAGAAGCCTGCTCCTTTCAAACCCTACTATGCAGTCCAGCAACATCGAGAAAGGAAGTTCTATATAAATAGTCACTAATGCCCAAATGATTGTCACACAAAACTCCAAAATATTCTTCCATCTTCTTATGGTTACTAGTCAACCCTAGTCTTCTACTGTCCAAACAACCCTTCACACCTTCACAATCACAGTCAAATACTTCCTTGGAGTTGGTGGTTCCTATCTCAGTTTATCCCCATAACCACTCATCTCATTCCTAGGTATTTATCCAGCCTCCTTTTTCTCTTCACTTCAAATGCTACTGCTGGAAGCTATGTTCCACATACTCACTACCCTTTGGGGAGAGGACTGGGGAAGAATACCTGTTACCTCGTTTTAATTGAGGGCTGGTAATTTTAAATCCCCTAAACTTCTGATCACAGTAAAAATAAGTAAAATAACTGGAGAACAGAAAGTGCCGGTCACAGAAGTGAAATGTTAACTCTGTTTCTCTCTACACGGATGCTGCCCAGACGTGCAGAGTATTTCCGGCACTTTCGGTTCTCATTTCAGAATTCCAGCATCTGCAGTATTTTCCTCTTACTTAAATAAAATTACTTTCTTCTTTTAATGCAGCTGTATAGCAAAATATTCAAGACAAGGGTACAATAGTTATCATACCAGAGGTCTTCCCTTCAGTCAGCCCTATGAATATGTTGAGATTCAAACCTCCTTTGCCCTCACCATTCACAATTGATTGAAACTTACATTTTCCATACTCCTATCTGTGCAGCCTTTTAAACCATGTTAAAAATTGGCAATTTCTAAAACAAAAGTTACGTGGAATTTTTCTGAAATATCAGTGGGGGAAGGGTAAAAACAAATGTGGGATGTACTTAGTCCATAATTCCAAAGAGAGAGAGAGAAAGAGGAAGATTAACAGTACAGTCTACTCTGGAGGGAAGTCTTTGACTTTGCTAAAATGAGGAGATCCCCAAATGCAACTAACTCACCCAGGGGTGAAGGAGACCGCCAAGGCTCCAGGGCAGGGGCCGGGGTGGAGCGGGTGGTGGGGTACAAGCTGCAAACTGCAGCACGTGGCTGTTTGCAAGAAATCCAATCCAGAGAAGACCTTGTGAATTTTAATACCTGTGAAACTGAATGTACATTTCCCAATTCTATTACATCAAGAGACATCTTATTCCTTTGTTGATAGATTTTAACCTCATAAAAATTGTTAAAAATCTTCAGTTGCATTACCTGCTGGTTATAATAGATTCTACCTAGAGTTCTCATTATATAAGAACAGTTTTGTAGAATTTGTTCTTTATCCATTTTTTTTTTAATGTTAAAGACCCTATAAGAATAAGGTGGTCAGAGAAGAAAACAATATGGGCTCTTCCATTTGGCTAGGTCTTTCCCCTCCCACTTTCCCTGTGCTGGGAATGACAAATCCCTTTATTTTGGCATAACTGTTTTGCTTCTGAACACTAATGATTTGCTTCAAAAAAAATCCTTCTTAAACTGAGAGATTAAACAGGGTGACTGAAATACAAACTGTCAGTTTACAGTTAATGATCTCAGCAGTGATCATCTGTTTACTGCTGATGTGTTTATACTCATTAGGTAAATCAAGCATCACAATATTAATCATGCTGTATGTCAGAATCACAATGGAGCAGACAGTCACTGCAGCAAATCTCAGACAAGTAACAGCCCCAGGAACTTGGCATAATACGTTTGTAAAATTCCTGCTCAGGGATTTAAATGCAGCACATTTCCTATGAGACCAACATGAACAAACACGAAATATGGAGACACAAGAGCTTTGAGCTGCATAAACTACTTAACAAGCAGAAAACCATAATACCACACAACACAAATGCCATATTATAGTCACTATGTGTCATTTCAAGCCACAGGCAATCTCTCCTGCCTTCCTCCAAGGAATTCTCTCACATGCACAACACTTTCTATTACTGCTTCAATCAAACCATAAACTACACGATCAAGAGTTTCTGCTTTGAGCACAGTGATCCAGGTACAAATTGCACTAGTTTTGAGAATTTTTCCCTCCAGTTTCCATTTGAATATTGCTGTCCAAAAATCTGCCATGAAACATCTAAAACGCTGCCTGGATGTGAACATAATATTTTTAATTTTGCATTTAAAAACATTCCTTGACATATTTAAGAGTAGTAACCTAATGCAGCTTCATTAATATGGCTGAGAATGGATTACAAAAATGTAAACATTTTTAATGAGTATCTAGTGCACCACTTGTGAGTAACCCAATTTAAAGTTATTTTAAACTACACATAACCAGTTACATTGGTGCACTTAGTAAATTTTTTAAAAATTAAAAGCTTTTAAAACATGACTATTAGAGCTCTTGCACCTAAAAAAAAATGTAATTTTTAGAATCTCCTCAAAAGCCCAGAAACAGGCGTGATTAATGGAACCTCACAATGGTGATTAAGTCAATCGGGGGAGGGGGAAATGGCCAATTTTGTGGGCAGGACCAATTCTGGCATGATGTTATTTAAACTAGTGCAAGATTGTGGAAACTTTGATTTGCGCTGAATGTAATTTATGCTTAGAATTATGCAATCTTTTTTAATTTCAGGCAAATTGCGCTGAAATAAAATTGCAATCCAACAGAAACTCCTGTCCCATGTGTTTAACTTATAGTCATTCAAAACTGTTGCAGTGTAATCCTTCAGACGGTACACTGCAACCAGAGTTCCCATCTGCTTGTTTGTGGATGTACGATCCCCTGACATCACTCAAAGGAGTAGAGAGTCATCCTGGTGCGCTAGTATTTCTTTAACCACTACATCAAGGGAAAGAAAGAAACAAACTGGTCATTCTTCTTTATTCTTTATTCACTGCCCGTACAATGTTCCTGCCATGGAACATCTCATGTATTTCCTGCATAACAGTCACTGCATTATAAAGTCATTGCATGAAATGCTTTAAGACATTGACAGGATAAATGCTCTAAAAGTTCAAGTTATTACTATTTAATGTTGAAAGATAATTTTTAATTATAAGAACCGTGACCCCATTTGGAAACCCAGCTCCACATGTTAAAACAAAATATGGCTCTAAAACCATACAAATCTTTGTAGCAACACTTTTTTCCATGGCAAGAGCTTGCATCACTAAGTATTCCACCTGACCTCAGGCAAACATGCACTGAACTGGATAACCTAATCACCTTCAGTCTCCGAGCTCAAATTGGCAACTCTATACTATCCTCAACTCAGTGATATCAGTACACAGCAAAATAGCCTGGTAGATTGACTTTCATCACCAAAGCTGACTGAACCACATAAAGCACCATCAGGTCCTATTTTCCTCAGCTAAAACTGCACAATTCTGGAATGGAACCACCCTCCCCATCTCCTCTACTTTCATTTCCAAAATGTGTGAGGAGGTCATGAAATTCTCTGTCACCAAGATTAAGTCCATCCATTCATGTGCCTCTGCTGTTTCCTTTCCTTCACCTAGCCCTCTAAGCCAAACTTCTCGTAAGGTACCCCAATGCCCTAGCCCTGAGCTCACATCTTTCCCCCCCAATCCCCTCTCATGCCTTTGCCAAGCTCATCTTGTCCATGAGACCCATCTCTTGCTCCCTCAACCCTATTCCCACCAAACTGGACTAAACTTGGCCCTCATGTTATCTAAAATTATTAATGGTTCCCTCCCTTCAAATCTGTCATCCACACCCATCCCCTCAAAAACAAATCCTTGACCAACGTTCCCTGTAATTTTTTTCTCTCCACACTCCCCACCAAATTGAGTGTGCAGTCCCTTTAAATTTTTATGCACGGCCATGCACACAATTTAAAGCGGGCAACTTGTGCACACCTTGTGCAGGGACTTTCAGGTTGTTAAGCAGCTACACACTTACAGGGAATTTTGAAGAGAAAAAAAAAGTGGTCAAGGGCAAAGTCCTTGAACACGTTGTTGTCTCCTAAACCCATGCCAATTTTTCCCACAGTTCCATCTTTAAGCCCCTCCAATCAGATTTCAAGCTCCAACCAAAGAACTGAAGTGGTTCTAATCAAAAGGCACAAATTACATCCTATAAGACTGTGACTGTGGTAAATTACCCCTCCTCGTCCTTCTCGATCTGCAGCTATCAGCACTGCTGCCCACACCAGCCTCCTCCAACATCTCTATGTCTGGAATACCCCCATAACCTAACCTTGGGTCCCAGGCTGCTATTTTAAATCTACGTGCTGCCTCTCAGTGACATCATCTGAAAACAGATTAAATTCTACATATACGCTGACGACATCCAGCTCCACCTCACCACCACCCCTGAATCTTTCCACTGTGTCTGATGTGTCACACTGCTTGTCCAACATTCAGTACTGGATGAGCAGGAACATCCTTCAACTAAATATTGAGAAAACCAAAGTCATTGCTGTGGCCCCTGCCACAAACCCTATTCCCTTGTCACCAACTCCATTCCCCTTCCTGGTCTCGGCCTGAGCTGAACCAAACAGTTCACAACCTTGGCCTCCGACATGACCCTGAGGTGAGGTTCCGATCACAATTCTGCTCCGTACCCAATACTTGACGACTTCCACCTCCATATCATGACCTGTCTCCGCTCATATGCTTCTGAAACACTCATCAATGTCTTTTTTACCTCTAAACTTGACTATTCCAATGCTTTCCTGGCCAGCGATCCATCTTCCGCTCTCCATAAACTTGAGCTCATTTAAAACTCTGCTGTCAGTATTCTAGCTCTACAACCAGAGATCTTTAAGCTCCTCGAATTCTGGCCTCTTGCACATCTCCAATTTTAATTGCTCCACAATTGTTTTTATTCTTTCATGAGATGTGGGCATCGCTAACAAGGCCAGCATTTGTTACCCATCCCCAATTGTCCTTGACAACTGAGTGGCTTGCTAGGCCATTTCAGAGGGCAGGTAAGAGTCAACATTGCTGTGGATCTGGAGTCGCATGGAGGCCAGACCACGTAAGGATGGCAGATTTCCTTCCCTAAAGGACATTAGTGAACCTGGTGGGTTTTTAGGACAATCAATGATAGTAATGGTGCCTTGAAACTGAGACTAGCTTTCAATCCCAGATTTTTAAAATTAATTAATTGAACTTAAATTCCACCAGATGCCATGGTGGGATTTGAAACACGTTCCCAGGGCATTAGCCTAGTTTTGAAGAAGGGTCACTTACCTGAAACATTAACTCTGCTTCTCTCTCCACAGATGCTGCCAGACCTGCTGAGTATTTCCAGCATTTCTTGTTTTATATTAGCCTAGGTCTCTGGATTACAAGCTCAGCTATATTACCACCACACCATTTCCCAATGACTGTGCCTTCAACTACCTGAACCCTAATTCCAGAAAATTCCTCCTTAAACATCTCCACATCCCCACCTCTCTCCTCCTTTAAGAAGTTTCTTAAAACCTACCTCTTCGGCCAGGTTTTTGGTCACCTAACCTCCTTACATGGCTCAGTTTCAAATTTTGTTTTTAGCATTAAATTCCCACATTGCTCTGTTATTTCCATTGACTAACTTCTGAAATAGATAAATACTGGGCCACATAAGAACTCTCTCTAAGGTTAGTGGAAAATACTTCTTTAATTTGCTTCTGGAATGTGAGCATCACTGGCAAAGCCAGCATTTATTGGGGATGGCCCTAATTGCCCTTGAGAAGGTGGTAGTGAGCTGCCTTCTTGAACTGCTGAAGACCATATGGTGTAGCAGAGGCCTGCTACCCGACATGTCAGGTTTGGGTCGGGTTCGGCCAGACACACAGGGAAGCGCTCTGCTGGAATTTAAAAACCTTACCCGAGTCGTGAGTCCAGGATGAAACTGAGTCTGCGCAGAGCGACTGGCATCACTATGACGTCATCACACATGCGCTGCAGCTTCCTGCAGGTTTGGTGCCAGGAAGGTAAGTAAAGGGATGGTTGGGTCGGGCTCGTTGTCGGGTTGCGTTGTGGCAAGTTAGGGTCGGGCTTGTTGTCTGGTTGCGTTGTGGCAAGTTAGGGTCGGGCTCGGAGCAAAATCAGAGGGTCTCGGGCCGGGTCAGGCTCGGGTCCGCTGTAGTTCAGTCAGGTTCGGGTCGGGTTCTTTTTCCCAGCCTAAAGCAGGCCTCTATGGTGTAGGTACACCTACAGTGCTGTTAGGGAGGGAGTCCCAGGATTTTGACCCAGCGACAGTGAAGGAACGGCGACATAGTTCCAAGTCAGGATGGTGTGTGGCTTGGAGGGGAACTTGCAGGTGGTGGTGTTCCCATGCATCTGCTGCCCTTGTCCTTCTAGCTGGTAGAGGTCACAGGTTTGGAACATGCTGTTGAAGGAGTCTTGGCGAGTTGCTGCAGTGCATCTTATGGATGGTACACACTGCTGCCACTGTGCATTGGTGGCAGAGGGAGTGATTGTTTAAGGTGATGGATGAGGTGGAAATCAAGTGGGCTGCTTTGTCCTGGATGCTATCAAGCTTTTTGAGCGTTGTTGGGAGCCGCACTCATCCAGGCAAGTAGGAAGTATTCCATCACACTCCTGACTTGTGCCTTGTAGATGTTGGATATGCTTTGGGGAGTCAAGAGGTGAGTTACTTGCCACAGAATTCCCAGACTCTGACCTGTTCTTGCAGTCACTGCATTTATATGGCTGGTCCAGTTGAGTTTCTGATCAAGGGTTGATCCCCTGGCTTGATGGTAATGGTAGAGTGAGGGAAATGCCAAGCCACGAGGTTACAGATTGTGGTTGAATACAAATATGCTGCTGCTGATAGCCCACAGTGCCTCATGGATGGACAATTTTGAACTGCTAGATCTGTTCTGAATCTATCCCATTTAGCACAGTGGTAGTGCCACATTGACACAGTGGAGGGTATCCTCAATGTGAAGGCGGTACGGCATCTCCACAAGGACTGTGCAGCGGTCACTCCAACCAATACCGTCACGGATAGATGAATCTGCGACAGGTAGATCAAGTACGTTTTTCCCTCTTGTTGGTTCCCTCATCACCTGCCACAGGACCAGCCTGGCAGATACGCCCTTGAGGACTCTGCCAGCTCATTCAGTAGTGGTGCTACCAAGCCTCTCTTGGCGATGAGCATTGAAGTTCCCCATTCAGAGTACATCACATCCTTGCTACTTTTAGTGCCTCTTCCAAGTGGTGTTCTCAGTGGAGGAGTACACTGATTCATCAGCTGAGGGAGGGCAGCGGTGGTAAGCAGGAGGAGACTTCATGTGGTCCGGAGTCAATGTTGAGGACTCCCAAGGCCACTCCCTCCCTACTGTATACCACTGTGCCACTGCCTCGGATGGTGGAGGAGGAGTCTGGGATGTTTGCTGAAAGGTATAATTCTGAAAGTATGACAATATCAGGCTGTTGCTTGACTAGTCTGTAGGACATCTCCCAATTTTGACACGTCCCCAGAGGATGTTGCCAGGATGGGAAAATTGCAACTGAGGAAAGATTGGATAGGCTGGGGTTGTTTTCCTTGGAACAGAGGAGGTTGAGGGAGATTTGATTGAGATGTACAAGATTGTGAGGGGCCTGGATAGAGTGGATAGAAAAGACCCATTTTGGTTCACGGAGGGGTCAGTGACTAGGGAGCATAGATTTAAAGTGATTGGTAGAAGGATTTGAGGAAGGAATTTTTTCCACCCAGAGGGTGGAAGGGGTCTGGAACTCACTGCCTGAAGAGATAGTAGAGGCAGAAACCCTCAACTTATTTAAAAGGTGTCTGGATATGCACTTGAAGTGCCGTAACCTCCAGGGATACCGACCCAAGTGCTGGAAAATGAGATTTGGCTTGATTTTGGCCGGCGCAGACATGATAGGCAGACAGGCCTCCTTCTGTGCTGTAAATTTTTCTACATTCTCTAAATATCTGAAAAAGGAGGAATGTATAGGGATGTGGGGATGGGGGCAGAGGAGTGGCAATACGTGAATTGCTCCTTAAGAGAGGCAGCGCAGACACGATGGATCGAATGGCCTTATGTGCTGTAACAATTCTATGAATCTACATTAGATTAGATTAGAGATACAGCACTGAAAAAGGCCCTTCGGCCCACCAAGTCTGTGCCGACCATCAACCACCCATTTATACAAATCCTACACTAATCCCATATTCCTACCAAACATCCCCACCTGTCCCTATATTTCCCTACCACCTACCTATACTAGTGACAATTTATAATTGCCAATTTTACCTACCAACCTGCAAGTCTTTTGGCTTGTGGGAGGAAACCGGAGCACCCGGAGAAAACCCACGCAGACACAGGGAGAACTTGCAAACTCCACACAGGCAGTACCCAGAATCGAACCCGGGTCCCTGCAGCTGTGAGGCTGCAGTGCTAACCACTGCGCCGCCCATTAGTGAGGAAGTCTTTGCAGAGAGGACTGGGCAGGCTGTGCCTGTCATTCCAGTGCCCAGGTCAATGCTGAATGGTCAGTCCAGTTTTATCCTTTTCTGACTTCTCTGTAGTGCTTTGATACAACAGTGTGACTTGCCAAGCCATTTCATAGGGCAGTTAAGATGGGCCTGGAGTCACATGTAGGCCAGACTGGGTAAGGGCATTACTGAACCAGATGGGTTTTTACAACAATGCATTAGTTTCATGATCACTATTACTA
The DNA here is from genome assembly GCF_036365525.1 of Heterodontus francisci. Taxonomy (NCBI): domain Eukaryota; kingdom Metazoa; phylum Chordata; class Chondrichthyes; order Heterodontiformes; family Heterodontidae; genus Heterodontus; species Heterodontus francisci. Next base: position 23,795,132 of record NC_090379.1, read on the forward strand.
AGACTAGTTTTTTTTATTCCAGATTTATTAATTGAATTTAAATTCCTCCAGCTGTTGTGGTGCGATTTGAACTCGTGTCTCTGGAGCATCAGTCTGGGCCTCTGAATTACTAGTCCAATAACATTACCATTACGCTACCATTCAAATATGGAAACAAGAGAACTAATTAACTAACATAATCTAAGCAGAAGCACTTGCACAAAAATTATTACTTTATGAACAACATTTATTGGTGCTAAACACTTGGGAGCTTGCATTTTGTAGCTAAAAGGCATTATTGCCCCAGGGACCCAGTGATTTGTTAAAATAAGACTGGTTGTGATCCAATTGCATGATGAAAGACACCAATACCACTGGACTTATCTAACCCTGATTTTACCACAAGAAATAAAGCAAAGAATGTGCACATCAAGAATACCCTGGTTCCAATTACTAACAGAGCTTGAAAACAGCCCATAATCTAAGATTAATGCATTTAAATCTTTGCTTTTAAGAACATAACCAACACACAAACTACTATACACTGATACTCAGAAGAAACCAGAAACATCAACATAATCAGTCTTCATCCTTCTTTAAAATCTGCTTTTTGTGCTCATCAAGCTAAGGAAGCCTAGTGCTGAGGAGCAACCCTTTCAGAAATAAGCACACCTGGGCAGATTTAGGACCAACAAATACAAATTATAGTTCCTTTACTCAGTCCAAAATTGTGCTTGACCCCCAACGTAAAAGTATCCCTACTGCACCAGTGTGATAGCGGCTGCGTACTGCAGTGTGAATCATAGTCATCTCATTCTCAATTTATCTGACTTCATCTTTCAGTGGAATTCTCCAGGATAAGTCCCCACAAGCTCCTGGTCTTCAATATTCTTGACAAATAACCACCAAATAAGTATTGTTTTAAATCTCACTAATAAATGTCAGATCTCCCAATTGGGGCAAAACATCTTTACATCGCACTCAATGATTGTAATATTTTTATTGCCGACAGCCAAGTTCCAGCACGAAAAACACAACAGCACCCGTGTCAGAAATAGCATTGATTAGGAAACCAACAACTTAACATTTCAAAGAACTTTTACACTAAACAGGTCAGAAAATTAAAGATAGTTTATTTCTTGTTGCATGGCTAGTCAAGGATGTGCAAAATAATGGCACAGTGCCAAATGAGGGACAGTGAAGAATCAATCCACAACAGGAAGATTGGTGAAAACATTCCAGCATATTTGAAAACCACAATTTTTATCCTCACTTTTGCAGTATTGTTGATTTAAAAAGATCAGCACTTTCCATCAGTTATAGAGAAAGAAGCTAAAGAGACAACGTAACAGAGCAACCCAAAAATTAGATTCCAGGAAAGCATCTGAATATTTTGGATTGTTACCACCTCACTCAATGCAAAAGAAAAATGTTTTCAGGAGGGAGTCATCTGTTAATCTAGTGAACAGATACAGACTATAGATATAGATACAGATATAGGGATAGTCAGCATGGCTTTGTGCGTGGGAAATCGTGCCTCAAGAATTTGATTGAATTTTTTGAGGAGATGACCAAGAGGATTGACGAGGGCAGGGCGATGGACGTTGTCTACATAGACTTTAGCAAGGCCTTTGACAAGGTCCCGCATGATAGGCTGGTCCAGAAGGTTCAAACACATGGGATCCAGAGTGAGCTAGCCAATTGGATACAAAATTGGCTTGGTGATAGGAGGCAGAGCGTGGTAGTGGAGGGTTGTTTTTCAGATTGGAGGCCGGTGACCAGTGGTGTGCCGCAGGGATCGGTGCTGGGCCCTCTGTTTGTCATATATATTAATGACTTGGATGTGAATGTAAGGGGCATGATTAGTAAGTTTGCAGATGACACCAAAATTTGTGGTATAGTGAATAGTGAAGAAGGTTGTCTAAGGTTACAACAGGATCTAGATCAACTGGGAAAGTGGGAAAGGGCTCGGCAAATGGAATTTAACACAGACAAGTGCGAAGTGATGCATTTCGTGAAGTTAAACCAGGGCAGGACATATACAGTGAATGGCAGGGCCCTGGGGAGTGTTGTTGAGCAGAGCGACCTTGCCTGGTCTGGAGGGCATTAGCTATGAGGAGAGGTTGGATAAACTCTGATTGTTTTCATTGGAACGACGGAGGTGGAGGGGCGACATTATAGAGGTTTACAAAGTTATAAGTGGCATGGACAGAGTGGATAGTCAGAAGCTTTTTCCCAGGGTGGAAGAGTCAGTTACTAGGGGACATAGGTTTACGGTGAGAGGGGCAAAGTTTAGAGGGAATGTGCGAGGCAAGTTCTTTACACAGAGGGTGGTGAGTGCCTGGAACTTGTTGCCAGAGGAGGTGGTGGAATCAGGTACCATAGAGACATTTAAGAGGCAGACTGCACCAAAACAAATCAACATATAATCCAGCACTTAACAAGTAGGTTCAAAATGCTGACACTTTAGAACTTATTGCCAATTTTTTGTACCTACGTGGAACAGACTTCCAGAAAAGATAGTGCAGGCTGAGCCAACTAATTACTTCAAAATGAAACTGCATAAGTAACTGGTTGGGAAGTGAGTAAAGATTACTTATAGAGGCAGGTGTAGACTGAGATGGGAAGTCATGGAATACTTATGCAGGACTTTTCTTCAAGATATTAAATGCATGAGGTTCATGACAGGGTGGGACATACATGTTCTGCAAAAGCCCAATTGATGACCATTTCTCATTCGATGCTAGCACTTTAAGAATTGAACAGTTATTGCTGAGATTCAAGCAACTACATCATTGCAACCGTCAAAGAGAGAGAGGATACACCAATTTATAACTACAACTGAAGGCAGGTGATCAAAATGTCATACTTTAGAATATGACTGTTTTACTAAGAGTTCCAGCATTCTCATTAGGATTTCAGAAAAGCATAATTGTGGACATGCAAAATAGTCAAGATGGGGAAAACACTCAGAAGTACAATTAATGTATTTCTGTCTTCTCAAACTTGGGTTGTACTTGGAGAGAGCATTTTGAGCTACATAGGAGAAAGACAGAGGCTTTCAAGTGGGGATTGCCAGGTTCCCCAGATTTCTATACTTGTTGATAAACTAGCTTTAAGTACACACTCAAAAACATTTCCTTCAGTTACAGTATTATTTTCCTTTGGGTGGCTGGCATTGCCTTCTAGACATGCAGATATAATTTAGCTAGATTTCCAAAAGGGCTTCAATAAGGTACCACCTAACAGTCCAATGAATAAGGTCAGAGCATGCAAAGTCAGGGGACAAGTCACTGATTGGAAAGCTCGCTGGCTGCACAACAGAAAGCAGAGAATAGAAGTAAAGAGTAGCTATTCAGAGTGCCAGTAAGTGGAAAGTGGCATCCTACAAAGTTCAGTGCTGGGACTACCGTTGTTCAAATTATATCAAAGTTTTAGACTTTGGAATCAAAAATACAATTTCCAACTTTGCATAAGATACCAAATTGAGGGGGTGATAGTCAATACTGAGGATTACTATAACAAGATATAAATTACAAGATGACATTAATGAACTTGCATATAATTGGCAAATGAATTTCAACACAAGTGTGAGGTATTAAATTTAACAAGAAAAATAAAGAGATCACATATTACTTGGAAAAATGGGGTAATGGAACAAAGGGATCTCAGAGTACAAATACAGAAATCACTAAAAAAAATAAAAGGCAGGTTAATAAGGACATTTAAAAAAGCAAAGCAAGCACTAGGGTTTATTTCTGAAGAAATGTAACTGAAAAGTCGAGATGCTAAACTTGTATCGAACCTTATCTAGACCACAGTTAAAGTCGTGTGTACAATTTTGGTCACCATATTCTAAAAAGGATAGAGGTAATGAAGAGGGTGGAGAACAGATTTACAAGGTTAGTACCAGAAATGTAAGGTAATATCTATCAGGAAAGGACACTAAGCAGGTGGGATCTCTGTTTCTCTTGAAAAGAGAAGGTTGAGGGGTGACCCAATAGAAGTATTTAAGATTATGAAAGGTTTTGATAGAGTAGACACAGAGAGTGTTTCCACTCGTGGGAAAGAGAAAAAGTAGAGGCCATTAATATAAGATAGTCACCTAGAAATCAAATAGGGATTTCAGAAGAAACTCCTTTACTCAGAGTCGTGAGAATGCGAAACTCGCTGCCACTGGGAGTAGTTGAACTGAATAGTATAGACACATTGAAGGGGAAGCTACATAAGCATGTGAGTGAGAAGATTATGCTGTTAAGAGTTAGATAGGGAAAGATGGGAGAAGGCTCTAGTGAAGCATAAACACTGGCATGGACTGGTTGGGCCAAATAGCCTGATTTTATGCTGTATATTCTGTGTAATGATGACTGGATGTGGCAATATCTGCAGAATATCCTGTGGGCTTTGTTAACATTTGCAGGGAGTCCCCCACAGGTAAACCATTAGGCTAGGGCAATATGCTGGTGGTTACAGATCTATTACAGGTGGTGATAAGAACAATCCGGTGCACGAATTAAGATGTCACCCAAAAAATAGGTTGTACAACTTCAAGGGCATGGAGAAACATTTTAACCCAAGTACAGTTTAGGGATAAAAATAAAATAGCATTATATATCAAAAAATGTAATCTGATAATTCTTTAACAACTAGAAAATGTGCATACAATTAACAGCCCTTCATTCCATCTAACTTCCTCTGTCATTTAGGTCCCTAGTTAATATGTGCCCAAACAATTTTCATCCTTTACATCAAAGTCATATCTATCTCTAGTCCTTTTATGAATTAGCAATTTATCCCTTTCATTTCGAGAGTGCTCAAGGTCAACTTTTTATTGCATCAGTTAAATCTATGATTGTCGAGAACTGATAATTTACTGTTTAGTTTGCAACTGTCTATTATCACATCCCTCTGGTTTTCCCAAACATCCCTACATCCTATGAGCTCCTTTGCTCCTTACTTTTTTAAAAAAAATCACATACTCCTTTAATATCTCACTTTACCGAGTGTTATTCTGCAACTGCTCCAAAACAGTTTCCATTTTGCAGCAATGTTACAACTGTTGTATAACTTCCAAGTTTAATCTCAACCTAATTCAGCAAAGCATCAGTGAGACAACTTCTGAAAAAGGCAGTCTCATGCTTGCAGTAAACACTCTTTCTGCACACTTTACAAACTTACCCAAAGCTTAATTATATAAATGCACTGAGATAGCTGACACTCCCATCCAAACATTTAAAATTTAATAGCAGGACAGAGTTCTGCATATGCCTTAGAAAACTGTGTGTACAGGATGCAACAGGTTGCACAGCAACCACAGGATATAAACAAGGCAGTGTAGATACTGATCTGCTTCATTCCTTTAAATATTTTCTGCCAACTCCAACCAGGAAATGTATTCTACCAATGCCTATAATTCTTTTCTTTTGGGCCTCCTTATCTCGAGAGACAATGGATACGCGCCTGGAGGTGGTCAGTGGTTTGTGAAGCAGCGCCTGGAGTGGCTATAAAGGCCAATTCTAGAGTGACAGGCTTTTCCACAGGTGCTGCAGAGAAATTTGTTTGTCGGGGCTGTTGCACAGTTGGCTCTCCCCTTGCGCCTCTGTCTTTTTTCCTGCCAACTACTAAGTCTCTTCGACTCGCCACATTTTAGCCCCATCTTTCTGGCTGCCCGCCAGCTCTGGCCAACGCTGGCAACTGACTCCCACGACTTGTGATCAATGGCACAGGATTTCATGTCGCGTTTGCAGACGTCTTTATAGCGGAGACATGGACGGCCGGTGGGTCTGATACCAGTGGCGAGCTCGCTGTACAATGTGTCTTTGGGGATCCTGCCATCTTCCATGCGGCTCACATGGCCAAGCCATCTCAAGCGCTGCTGACTCAGTAGTGTGTACAAGCTGGGGATGTTGGCTGCCTCGAGGACTTCTGTGTTGGAGATACGGTCCTGCCACCTGATGCCAAGTATTCTCCGGAGGCAGCAAAGATGGAATGAATTGAGACGTCGCTCTTGGCTGACATACGTTGTCCAGGCCTCGCTGCCATAGAGCAAGGTACTGAGGACACAGGCCTGATACACTCGGACTTTTGTGTGCCGTGTCAGTGCGCCATTTTCCCACACTCTCTTGGCCAGTCTGGACATAGCAGTGGAAGCCTTTCCCATGCGCTTGTTGATTTCTGCATCTAGAGACAGGTTACTGGTGATAGTTGAGCCTCGGTAGGTGAACTCTTGAACCACTTCCAGAGCGTGGTCGCCAATATTGATGGATGGAGCATTTCTGACATCCTGTCCCATGATATTTGTTTTCTTGAGGCTGATGGTTAGGCCAAATGCATTGCAGGCAGCCGCAAACCTGTCGATGAGACTCTGCAGGCACTCTTCAGTGTGAGATGTTAAAGCAGCATCGTCAGCAAAGAGGAGTTCCCTGATGAGGACTTTCCGTACTTTGGACTTCGCTCTTAGACGGGCAAGGTCAACCTGCCCCCTGATCTTGTGTGGAGGAAAATTCCTTCTTCAGAGGACTTGAACGCATGTGAAAGCAGCAGGGAGAAGAAAATCCCAAAAAGTGTGGGTGCCAGAAGCTGGCCAAGCGCGTCTACCCTGAGGCACAGTGTGGCTTTCGTGCAGAGAGATCGACCGTTGACATGCTGTTCTCCCTTCGTCAGATACAGGAGAAATGCCGTGAACAACAGATGCCCCTCTACATTGCTTTCATTGATCTCACCAAAGCCTTTGACCTCGTCAGCAGACGTGGTCTCTTCAGACTACTAGAAAAGATTGGATGCCCACCAAAGCTACTAAGTATCATCACCTCATTCCATGACAATATGAAAGGCACAATTCAACATGGTGGCTCCTCCTCAGAGCCCTTTCCTATCCTGAGTGGCGTGAAACAGGGCTGTGTTCTCGCACCCACACTTTTTGGGATTTTCTTCTCCCTGCTGCTTTCAATGCCGATAATAGAGCAGTGATAATGTTTTAAGTTACACTGGGGTACGGAAGACCTCAACCTCATGGTTGCTGGAAATCGTCAATGTGCTTTAGCTGCTTGTATCTACATTTCTGCATGGAATGTGTTTGGCACTAACAAATTACATTAAACTTCAGAAATAGTAAAGGAAGAGTCATAGAGAGATACAGCACCGAAACAGGCCCTTCGGTCCACCGAGTCTGTGCCGACCATCAACCACCCATTTATACTAATCCTACATTAAGCTCATATTCCCTACCACATCCCACCTTCCCTCAATTCTCCTACCTACCTACACTAGGGGCAATTTACAATGGCCAATTTACCTATCAACCTCCAAGTCTTTGGCTGTGGGAAGAAATCGGAGCACACAGCGGAAACCCATGCAGTCACAGGGAGAACTTGCAAACACCACACAGGCAGTACCCAGAACTGAACCCAAGTCGCTGGAACTGTGAGGCTACAGTGCTAACCACTGTGCCACCCTTTGCTCGCTTGAAGTTTCAGTGTTGCAGGAACACTGCTTTTTTTTTTACATGAAGGGCTACAAGTCAAATATAACACAAGCCAGCAATTCAGTAAGGCTCCTTCACTTTCCAAAGTCGGATACGTCTCAGCATCTTTTCAAAAGATAACACTGCCAGGGAGCGGGCGGGGGGGGGGGGGGGGGGGTGGTGGTGTGGGCAGGGGGAGAAAGAAAACTCATTCTAAAAGTAGGAACTTGCTTTATAAAGCAGAGTAGGCGCTCTGATCTGCATCCCACATCCTACCGCAATAGGAAATATTAAGATAACTTACCTTATGTTACAATAAGATTGGATTTCCTGGCAAGTCAAAGGTGGCTGCAGAAATGGTCTTGCACTCTAATCCTGTTGTGTATTGAACTAACAAGATACTGTTTAGTACTGGTACATTTGTATACATTAGTGGGGCTCCCCAGGGCCAGTGTTAGGACCCCTGCTTTTCCTGATATATATTAATGACCTAGACATGGGTGTACAAGGCACAATGTCAAAATTTGTGGATGACAGAAAATTTGCAAGTATTTTGAACTGTGAGGAAGACAGTGATAGACTTCAAGAGGACACAGTCAGGGTGGTGGAATGAGCTGACAAGTGACAGATATAATTTAATGCCGAGAGGTATGAAGTGATTCATTTTGGTATGAAGAATGAGTAGAGGCAATATAAATAAAGAGTACAATTCTAAAGGGGGTCCAGCAGCAGCAGGACCTGGAGTGTATATGTGCACAAATCAATGAAGGTGGCAGGGGAGGTGGATAAAATGGTTAATAAAGCATATGGGATCCTGGGCTTTATAAATAGGGGCAGAGAGTTAAAAAAAATGTAAGTTATGATAAACATGTATAAAACACTGGTTCGCCCACAGCTGGATTATTGGGTCCAGTTCTGGCACCACACTTTAGGAAGGGTGTGAAGGCATTAGAGAGGGTGCAGAAAAGATTCACAAAAATGGTTCCAGGGATGAGTAACAGTTATGGGGATAGGTTGGAGAAGCTGGGACTGTTCTCCTGAGAGAAGAGAAGATTAAGAGGAGATTTGATAGAGGTGTTCAAAATCATGAGGGGGCTGGACAGAGTAGATAGGGAGAAACTGTTCCCATTAGTGGAAGGATCCAGAACCAGACAATACCAAATTAAGGTGATTGGCAAAAGAACCGATGGTGACACGAGGAAAAACTATTTTACACAGCAAACGGTTAGGATCTGGAATGTACTGCCAGACTGTGAGGAGGTGGTAAATTCAATGGAGGCCTTCAAAAGAGATCAAAAGGATAATTATTTGGAGAAAAATTTGCAGGGCTGTGGGGAAAAGGTGGGGGAGTGGGACTAGGTGAGTTGTTCTAACAGAGAGCTGGCATGGACATGACAGACCGAATGGCCTCTTACTGTCTGTAACCATTCTATGATTCTATGTATTAACACCATCTCCAGTCGGATCAGATGCATCCCTGCACATCACAAATGGTTTCTAATCGTGTTTATCTTTATATTCAAACCTCTATGTAGACAGAGATCACTCACATTAAGTCATGGATGAAACTAGTTTAACAGTTATACATCCTCATGATAAATTTTTGATACAATTCCTAATCTGAAATAGCCTATAAACACGAGAGTATTACACAGAAAACAATTTTATACTGAACCTCAAGTACCATGTAACAAGTATACAAACCTTCAGTCTCATGATCATGAGAACTCCTGCACTGGTCCACTAATTTATAATCCAACTAAACAGCCACATCAGGGTTGTCCAGAACAAGACAACTACGCACAAAAAAGATCTTAGCAGCTGCAGTAACACATGCCAAGCAGGTGTTGTGGAGCACTTGGTGTAATACATTTCCTAAAAATGAACCGTACAGTAGTCAAGATCAAAAGTAAAAAGAATAAAATGCAAACCCATAATTTAATATGCCTATCACACTACGTGAACACATCTCACTGTGCCTATTTAATTTTTAGAAAAGCCTGTTGGTAAAGTAGCTGCGGATCCTCACCTTGTACTTCCTCGGCACCTTCTGCCAAAATGTCTTTGGTGAAGCTGGAGAGCTGGCCGGTGAGGGAGGACAGACTGCCCCCGACCTGGCCCAGAGACTGCCCCAGGCCCGAGCCGATGCCACCGAACCAAGAAGACATGGTGACAGCGTGGAAGAGGAGACGGCCAACCGGTGGCAGCGGCAGCAGGAGGAGGAGCTGACGGCCGCTGGGTTACCCGAGTCCCCGGCTTGCTACTCAGACCGGGCCCGCGGCCTCTGCCGGACAGATGAAACCACGAATAGGAGATGAAGTGTGCGGTGGGCCGCCAGCAATTTAATTCTTGGCCTATTCTGTTAGTGTTGGTGCTGTTGCCAAGCTGTATATTGTTGTTGATGCTCCTCCGCCGCCCCTCACTCCCTCCCACCCTCCAGCTCCGGCTCTGCCAACTCAACGGCAGCCATATTGTCAGCGTCAGCAACGGTGCGCCGCAGGGCACCCTGGGTACAGCGCGGCGGCATAGACCACTTTCACGGCCGCCATCTTGGAACCAGCTGCCGCAGAGAATTGTGGGAAAACAACTAAAGAAAAACGCTTTAAATTCAAATAACCCGGTGAGAACGGGGAATTATCAATCATCAGCGCTTTTTAAAAATTGGACTAATTTATGCCGACGGTGCCATCAGCTCAAATATAAAAGAATCTAACTAAAGTTCTCGCCTTTCGTAAAGGGGCACAAACAATAAACCCCCAATTCATACAGAGAGAACGGAAACTTATAAACTTAAATTGTTATTATTTATATTTAATAGCACAAATGATAAATTTGTAATGAAATTGCGAAATATACGCACATTTTTAATGAGTTTTAATTCTATCATTTTTAGCAAAATTGTGTTGGCATGTATAAATAGAGGGATGTGTACATTATAAAGAACTGTGGGTAATAATGTAAATTTCTATATTTTGGGCAAGTTGCAACATCTTCACTTTACAAGTGGATAATTGCAGTGTCGTTATATTCTGAAATGTAAAAGAAAATACAAATTCCATGACTTTTTTTAAACAAACAGTGAATTTATTGGGTAAATTCATATACCATCCTCATTTTACTTAAATGTTAGGCATTAACCTTTTTTGGATTAAATTTATTAGCAACTTACTTTACTTTTGTTGAGGAAAGTAATGATTGAAATCTATGCAGTAGCGCTTGTCTCTTTGGCCAGAATTTTCCGCCACCCCCCAAAAGAGCAGGCTGGTGGTTGGGGGCAGTGGGGAATGGTGTAAAATGGAGTGAGAGGCTGGAGGGGCCTTTCCCAACCTGCTCCCACCTCCACTGCTAATTTACATGGGGCAGCGGTAGTGAGAAACAGCTGCCTACCCCAGGCCAATCAAGGCCCTTAAGTGGCCAATTAACTGCCACTTAAGGCCTACACCCGCCACCACAGGTATTTTATGTTTGGCTGGCGGGCAGCTGAGGCCTCAGAAAACCTGCCTGATAAAACTAGGCGGCCTTCTGGCGGGCCTCCTGATTGGCACACTGCGCCCCACGGAGGGCTGCCCCCGAAGCCCCAACCACCCCCAACGCACAACATGGACTCCACCCCCCCTTAAATGACCTCCCTTGGCCTCACTGGGGCCCGTCCAGTTGACCCCAGCAAGGCTCTAAAAACTTACCTCTTTTCCGGGGCCGTCCATCATCTTCCTCCTGCAGCTGGGTGTAGTTTAGTTTTTAGTTTTGGTTTAGTTTAGAGATACAACACTGAAACAGGCCCTTCGGCCCACCGAGTCTGTGCCGACCATCAACCACCCATTTATACTAATCCTACACTAATTCCATATTCCTACCACATCCCCACCTGTCCCTATATTTCCCTACCACCTACCTATACTAGGGGCAATTTATAATGGCCAATTTACCTATCAACCTGCTAGTCTTTGGCATGTGGGAGGAAACCGGAGCACCCGGAGGAAACCCACGCAGACACAGGGAGAACTTGCAAACTCCACACAGGCAGTACCCAGAATTGAACCCGGGTCGCTGGAGGTGTGAGGCTGCGGTGCTAACCACTGTGCCACTGTGCTGCTGGGTGTAGTCCCAGCAGTGGCCACCGCTCCCAGTGGCGCTGCTGAAACTAAGAGCTGACCACCTGCTGATTGGCTGGCAACCCCATTAGGCAGGACTTCCTACTTCAATAAGGTGGAAGTCCCACCCAAGAGCAATTAAGGGCCTGGAGACCTTAAAATCTGGTCTGGATCCCTAGGCCTGGTGGAGGCAAAATCGCCACCGCCTTTTTGGCTGGTGGACAGGTCCCCCCCGCCCACCGTAAAATCCAGCCCTTTTATTGTAGAGAAGAGCCGCAAAATTACAAACAGCAGCAATATCCGTTTTTATTATATATAAATTCATGACGTTAGGAAACAAATTTGGACAAGTCTAAACTCAGCTCCTTGAATCGATCCAGATTTAATGAACAGCTGTTGACCAGTTCAGCAATCAATATTATTGGAAATATAAATCTGAATTGTTAAAGTTGAGGGAGGGCTTTAGATCCCTAGGACACTGGGACCAGTTCTGGAGAAGGTGGGATGTGTACAGGCCAGACAGCTCGCACCTGAACACAGCTGGGACAAATTTCCTTGTGGGCAATTTGTTAGAGCTATTGGGGAGGATTTAAACTAACTTGGCAGTGATGTACGAACCAGGAGATAATATGAGAGGAACACCAAGGTGCACAGAGAATTGGAAGAAACAGATAGCACTAGAATAGGAAATAGCAAAGTATTAGGTGGGGTCAGAGTGAGAATGTTAGACAGTACCAGAGAAGGGAATAGTTCTGTGTTAAATTGGAGTGGATTGAGAAGGACTATGAGGAATGCAAAGACAGAATTACAATGCATGCATGTAAACGCACAAAGTGTGGTGATTAAGGTTTGTTAGCCACAAGCACAAATAGCAGTATGGGAATATGATGTAATGGCAATAAGGAAATATGGCTTAAAAATGGTGAGGACTGGGTGCTTAATATTCAAGGATATAAAGTATTCAGAAAAGATAGAGAAGGAAAAAAGGGTAGCAGACCTGATTAGGGAAGGCATTGCAGTGCTAGAAAAGAAGGAAGTCCTTGAAGGGGCAAGGACAGAATCCATTTAGTTAAGAGTTGAGGGACACAAAGGGTATGATCACATTACTAGGGGTATTCTATAGACCTCCAAATAGTGAGAGAGAGTTAGAGGAGAAAATCTGCAGGGAAATTACAGAGATATGCAAGGACTATAGAGTGGTGATATTGGAGGACTTCAATTACCCAAATATCAATTGGGATAATTTTAGAGTAAAGGTTAAGGAGGGGGAGGATTTCCTACAATGTGTTCAGGAGAGCTTCCTTGATCAGGACATTCTCAGCCCAACTAGAAAAGAAGCATTGCTGGATCTGATGTTGGGAAATGAGATAGGCCAAGTGGACCAAATGTCTGTGGGGGATCACTTGGGTAAGAGTGATCATCGTATTGTCATGATCCTTTAGTTTTTTTTCTCCAGGGAATATGTGGTGTGTCTTTAACGCTGGAAAAGAATTCGTACTGCTTTAAGAACCAGCAAGCCTCAGGAGTTAGAGAAAATGCATTTTGGTTGCTGTTGGATACAACCATATGGACAGGGAACCAACCAGCTTCAGAGAATGCATCCTGGTTACCCGGCAACAGCCATTCGGGGACCCAGGACCGGATATACAATGTTGCAATTATATTTTGAACTGGCTTTTTAAGTTGAAGACAGTCTGTTCTGACAGGACACAGACAGACAGCTGGTATTAGCACCTGAAAGAAGAGCTCTTAGCCATTTAAACTGAAGGAAGAGAATTTAGTCTGTTTAATTATTATTATCTCTCAAAATTCTAAAAAAAGTCAAACCAAAACAGAGATCTCTGATAATCAACTGAAGGAAGGGAAGTTAAACTGTGACAATCTTTTATCCCTCACGAACTCTAAAGTCAGATTGATTCTATTGAAAGTGTTTGCAAGTTGTTAATTGTTGAAATCCACCACTGGAGAAGGAAAGCATCACTTATTGCTGGAATTAGACTATAGACTGTTTTACTGTTGAAGAACCTTTTTACCTCATCGGACGGCTGTGAGGACTTCAAGCAACACTGGATTGTAAATTTGCAAGAACTTTATTTTTTTTTCTATTTTAAATGTTGTTTATATCTTCATAGTGTTTAAGAATTTAGTTTTTTTAATTAAACAGTTAATTTGTTGATTTAAAGACACCTGGTTTGGTTAGCCTCATTCGGGGGTTAATAGAAACATAGAAAAATTGGAGCAGGAGTAGGCCATTCGGCCCTTCAAGCCTGCTCCGCCATTCAATATGATCATGGCTGATCATCCAAACTCAATAACCTGTTCCTGCTTTCTCCCCATATCCCTTGATCCATTAGCCCTAAGAACTATATCTAACTCTTTCTTGAATATATTTAATGATCTGGCCTCAACTGCTTTCCGTGGTAGAGAATTCCATAGGTTCACCACTTTCTAGGTGAAGAAATCACTCCGCATCTCAGCCCTAAATGGCATACCCCTTATCCTTAGACTGTGACCTGGACTCCCCCACCATTGGGAACATCCTTCCTGCATCTAGTCTCTCCAGTCCTGTTAGAATTTTGTAGGTTTCTATGAGATCCCCTCATTTTATTTTTTTATTTATTTTATTTTTTTATTTATTTTATTTAGAGATACAGCACTGAAAAAGGCCCTTTGGCCCACCGAGTCTGTGCCAACCATCAACCACCCATTTATACTAATCCTACATTAATCCCATATTCCTACCACATCCCCACAATTACCCTACCACCTACCTATACTCGGAGCAATTTATAATGGCCAATTTACCTATCAACCTACAAGTCTTTGGCTGTGGGAGGAAACCGGAGCACCCGGCGAAAACCCACGCAGTCACAGGCAGAACTTGCAAACTCCGCACAGGCAGTACCCAGAATCGAACCAGGGTCGCTGGAGCTGTGAAGCTGCGGTGCTAACCACTGCACCACTGTGCATTCTTCTAAACTCTAGCGAATACAAGCCTAATCAACCCAATCTCTCTTCATACGTCAGTCCTGCCATCCCAGGAATCAGTCTGGTGAACCTTCGCTGCACTCCCTCCATAGCAAGAACATCATTCCTCAAATAAGGAGACCAAAACTGCACACAATACTCCAAACGTGGTCTCACCAAGGCCCTGTATAACTGCAGCAAGACATCCTTGTGCCTGTACTCGAATCTTCTCGCTATAAAGGCCAACAGACCATTTGCCTTCTTAACTGCCTGCTGCACCGGCATGCTTACTCTCAGCAACTGGTGCACAAGGACACCCAGGTCTCGCTGCACCTCCCCCTTTCCCAATCTATCGCCGTTCAGATAATAATCTGCCTTTCTGTTTTTGCCACCAAAGTGGATAACCTCACATTTATCCACATTATACTGCATCTGCCATGTATTTGCCCACTCACTCAACCTGTCCAAATCACAGTGGAGCTTCTCTGCATCCTCCTCACAGCTCACACTCCCACCTAGCCTTGTGTCATCTGCAAACTTGGATATATTACATTTAATTCCCTCATCTATATCATTAATATATATTGTGAATAGATGGCTTTCCTAGCACTGATCCCTGAGGTACCCCACTTGTCACTGCCTGCCACTCGGAAAAAGACCCGTTTATTCCTACTCTTTGTTTCCTATCTGCCAACCAGTTCTCTATCCACGTCAGTACCTTACCCCCAATCCCATGACTTTTAATTTTGCACGCTAATCTCTTATGTGGGACCTTATTGAAAGCCTTCTGAAAGTCCAAATACACCACATCCACTGGTTCCCCCTTATCTATTATATTAGCTGTATCCTCAAAAAATTCCAGTAGATTTGTCAAGCATGATTTCCCTTTCGTAAATCCATGTTGACTTTGTCCAATCCTGTCATTGTTTTCCAAGTGCTGTGCTATTACATCTTTTCGAATGGACTCTAGCATTTTCCCCACTACTGATGTCAGGCTAACCGGTCTATAATTCCCTGTTTTCTCTCTGCCTCCTTTTTTAAATAGTGGGGTTACATTAGCTACCCTCCAATCTGTTGGAACTGTTCCAGAGTCTATAGAATTTTGAAAAATGACCAGCAATGCATCTACTATTTCTAGGGCCACTTCCTTAAGTACTCTGGGGTGTAGATTATCAGGCCCTGGGGATTTCTCGGCCATCAATCCCATCAATTTCCCTAACACCATTTCCCTACTAATTCTGATTTCATACAGTTCCTCCTTCTCACTAGACCCTACGTGCCCCAATATTTCTGGGAATTGGTGAGCCATTTCTTTGTTCTCCATTATAAATTCCCCTGTTTCTGACTGTAAGGGACCCACATTTGTCTTCACTAATCTTTTTCTCTTCATATATCTATAGAAGCTTTTACAGTCATTTTGTATTTTCTCTGCAAGCTTACTCTCATACTCTATTTTCCCCTTCTTAATCAATCCCTTTGTCCTCCTTTGCTGAACAATAAACTGCTCCCAATCCTCAGGTTTGCTACTTGTTCTGGCCATTTTATATTTCTCCTCCTTGGATCTAATACTATCCCCAATTTCTTTTGTAAGCCACAGTTGAGCAACCATTCCTGTTTTATTTTTGCACCAGACAGGAATGAACAATTGTTGTAATTCATCCATGCGCTCTTTAAATGCTAGCCATTGCCTATCCACTATCAACCCTTTAAGTAACGTTCCCCAATCTATCATAGCCAACCCGTGCCTCATACCTTCATAGTTTCCTTTATTTAGATTCAGGACGCTAGTCTCGGAATCAACTTTCTCAATCTCCATCTTAATGAAGAATTTTATCATGTTATGGTCACTCTTCCTCAAGGGACCCCACACAACACAATTGTTAACAAATCCTTTCTCATTACACAATACCCAGTCTAGGATGGCCTGTTCTCTAGTTGGTTCCTCAACGTATTGGTCCACAAAACCATCACGTATGCACTCCAGGAATTCCTCCTCTACAGTACTATTGCGCATTTGGTTTGCCCAATCTATATGTAGATTAAAGTCACCCATAATAGATGGTACAATTTGGCTGGGTCTTTCTTTAATTTGGAAAGTTTAAAATGATGTTAGGTGATCTGTGGAGGATTGAGTTAACAGTGCGTTTCTCCCACCACAATCAGAATTGTATATTTTGATTGGGGGCTTTGATTGGAGCGATTAGTTGTAATAGTATCATATGGTTTAGACTAGTAATCCAGAAAAGAAAGAAACAAATAAGGTAGAATGTCTAGATTGGCAGAGGGCTAATTTCAACGTGATGAGATGGGATCACTCTCACCTTCCCTGCAACATCACGCTACCTCTCACAATAGCTGATTGCAACCAAAATCGACTTTCTACTGAGCTTCCGCCTCCTTATAGATGGCAAGACTCTGAAGGTCTGTTATTCTTGTGCACTGCTCGCAAAATTGTAAAAAGCTGCTAAAAGCACCGTTAACTGCCCGTTTAACAGAATTAATTACCTTTCCACCACCTTCAAGCAAAGCCTCCACCTGCCAGCCTGGCGACCTTTGAGAATATGCCCTAGTGACGTAAATACATCAGGCTTCCCTCCCAATGCATCCACCAGCAATTTGCCACCCCTCCCGCCTCCACTGCGCTGACAAAATTCTGCCCTTCAATTCTGATTCAGTTCTGATGAGTGTTCATCAATCTGAAATGTTTTAACGCTGTTTCTCTCTCCACAGATGCTGCCTGACCTACTGAGTATTTCCTGCACTTTCTATTTATAATTCAATGCAATTACTGGACTCGGGTCTGGAAGATAGCAGATCTCAAAATTTTCATCTCCAGTTGAACAATGAGGGAGAAAGACAAAGGATAAATGAATGTTTGTCAGTGACCAGTCAAAGCTACCAACTGTCTATCTAATATTAAAAACAGTGAGTCGCACTGCAGCAGTAGGTTATCCTGCAAACAAAATTTTACGTGACAAATTGAAAGCAGCGGGTGGAACCTCATGTTACGTGACATCTCCCTACTAACCCTCAACACTCAGCTAGTGTTACTTTCTGTAAAATAAAATGCACATTGGTCATCTCTCAGAAAGCTGCAAACTGAGAAGACAAAACTTTAGGAACACTGAGGCTCAAATGCAAAAGTAGTGAGTCTCTAAAAATGTTGAGCGAAAAGTGAACAGCCATGTTTAGAACCAGAAAGTATCAAATGTTTTCACTGAAACAGCAACTGAATAGCCGTGGAACCATTTTAAAAATTAGCACAATGTAAACTGAACTGGCAAAGGGCAAAGCAACACCTCCAAAATCCGGGTTGTAGGCTTGCCAGCTCCAGTTGGACGTATTGCTGAAGGCTTCATTATGTGATACACCCCTCCAACCGCCCCGCCCAGTCAATTTTTTATCTCGAATATTTTTACAGCTAATAAAGAAAAACGTCCAAAGCAAATGAAAAAAAAAACACTATTTTTTCATGCCCTTTTCAGCAGTGACCGGGAGATTCATCTCCAATTCCTGGAGATTTCAGGTCAATCCTACAGATTAGCAACGCTAACAGGCTGAAATCCACTAACGGACCAAAACAACTCCCACCCATCGCACTGAGCAAAATTGTGCCAGTTTCACATTAGATGAGTGGTTGAGGGAAAAGTAAATAAAGGAATAGAAGAGCAGACTGGCAGTTAGACATACTGTGCATATAGAGGTTAAACATAATTGGACTAAAAGGCCTGTTTCTATGTTGCAAATCTATATAATTTCTCTCTACCCCCATCCACCCTTTTCATCCATCTCTCTCCCCATTCCCCCTTCTTTGTCCTATTCAATTATCTCCCACCCTCTAATCCTGCACAGACTTTGCTGCAATAGCAGGATCGGCAATGTACATTGGAAATATCGCCGTCCACGATCTCACTGTTGTTAACTAGTTCCAAAATTTGCTGGTTTCTAATTAGCATATTACACAGCAAGCAAATAAGACAATCAGCCAGATCGATGAACTGAAGTGATGCACATTCACCATGCAGAGGGTTTAACTAAATGGGAGTGACACTTTTTAAATAAACTTTACAATAGAGCTCTGCTGTAAATATTGAGGGCCGGCTAACATTACTCACCATGGAGAGTTTAACACAAATCATTAACTCGGCTGCATCTTTCAAATACCTGTGGTAAGGTTGGGCCAAAATTTAGTGAAAATAACAGCAAGTCCACAGGGCCAATCATTATTAATGTGTAAAAAGCCCAGTGATTTGTGGTGAGGAAGAGATATGCCATGGCTGTGATTCACCACAAATTGCTGGACGATTTGCGGCACTCCGACGTTAGTCTTGCGGTCAACTTCCCCATGTGTTACAAGAAATTGCTGGATTTGTGCCATAATTACAAATCAGTTCAGCTGCAGATATATAAGACTGCTTTTTCATGTTAAAACAACCCTGATAACAATGTGATTTAAGGTCCTCAAATGAAATTCAAAAAGGCAGGATTTTGTGCTGTCCTTGAAGATGGGCACGGAGGCAGGGGAGCAAACAAAAATGGCGGGGTGGGGGGCACTGTTCAGGTGTCGCCTGGCCCCTGCCATTTTATCTGCGATGGGGAAGGCCAAGGATGGCCTTCCTGCCCCAGGCCAATTGAGGCCCTTAGGTGGTCAATTAATGGCGACTTAAGGGCTTCTTCCTGCCTCCACGTCAATTATATTGAAGGCGGAGGGGCCCATCGCCAAGGGGAGATGCCACCAGGTAAAGCCTGACAGCCTTCTTGCAGGCTTGGGGACTCCACTTGGGGCCAATCCAGGGCTTCCAGAGGGCCCCTCTGCAGCAATGGCCTCCCACCCTCATCCTCACCAACACCACCCCAACCCCATCACCGGAGCCTGCATGAATGGCCCCGGCAACCCCACCCTGCTTATCTCTCCTAGGGTCTTCTCCAGTCTTCTTTTCTGCAGGGCTTCCAGCAGTACCAGCGGTGGCCGCTGCTCCCAGTGGCGCTGCTGGTACTGCAGAGCTCGCCAGTCTCCGATTGGCCAGCAGCTTTGGAGGCTGGGAGCTCATCCCTCAAAGGGACGGCATCAAATGTTGGCTGCCCACCATGTGTAGCAGCAGGTATCCGGCGGAGGTCCGAGGTGGGGTCTCCGCCCGCCTTCCGGCCCGTTACTGAGACCCCCATCGCTGGAGTAAAATCCGGCCCCGCCTCTCTGGTCCAGAAAGGGAACAACTGAAACAGAGGAGTCTCATTCCTGCAGGTAGTAAATTGTTCCCAGAGCTTTTTATAAAATATAAATTGTAAATGTTTTAAATTTTCTTACTTTTTCTTTCTATCTCTTTTCTCTCTCAATTCAATCTTTCTTTCTCTTTATTTCTCTTTCTCTATTGAATTTACCTTATTTCCTTCTGTTATTCCTCTGTTTCTTCTCTATCCTTAAGTTTCATTGGTTTGGAGATAGATTATTGGTCCCATTATTCACCCATATGCCCCGTTGACCTTGCCATGATATTATCAATTTTCAGTTCCAACAATTTGCAGTGCACAAATAATTGGAGCTGAAGAGCAGGGAAAAAATCTAACTCACAGGGCTCACCACGAGATTCCTCGCTTCAGAAAATTCTAGGACCATCTTTATGGTAGCATTCGGTGAAGGATGTGATCCCTTACAGTCATTTTGACAAGCTCCTTTCACTGTTTATTTTGTTTAATAAGCATAGTAAATAACACTGGCAGCTTAATTGCAATCTCAGAGCATACCTCTGTCAACACATTATGGGCATCTACCCCGATTATCTTTACACCAGAAGAAAAATGACTTCTACAGCAATTACACTGTAAAATCAATAAAAGCAGAACATTAGTCCGATATTAATTAAAAATCATTATTCCTAAACCACTGAAATGGTTTGGTATTCAAATCACTTCTTTCTTTCATTCTTTGCTGGTATGAGTTATGATCCTTTAAAAAAGCTCCTTATTTAATGCTGAACCAAAATTTCTAACTGTTTCTTTCATCTGGGACAAATATAGAGGCTTGATCCCATGTTTGTTTTATTTTGTTTCCATCGATTATATAGGAATAGGTGCTAACAGTGGACTAAATAAACGAGTAAAAACTGTTTTGGTTCACCATTACAAAACTGAGCAACAAACTTTTGAATAATGGATAAGTAACACTGCAGAATACAATTTGGTTTTGGCTCTCTATTTTCCATACCACTCTTGGAGAAATAAATCAGGTTGCTACCACGCCACTGGCACCATTATTTTAAGCTTAAGTGACTACGGCATGAAAACTGACATAAATGCAGGAAAATCAATACCACCATTGATTTTAATGGGAGCGGAGCTGTGATAATTACCTACACTGTTTCAGCAAGAGTAGCTGCAGAGTGACGCAAGAGTCCCAGGAAAATATGGAGTGGCATTAATCAATCACTTACTCCAAA
The DNA here is from genome assembly GCF_036365525.1 of Heterodontus francisci. NCBI lineage: Eukaryota > Metazoa > Chordata > Chondrichthyes > Heterodontiformes > Heterodontidae > Heterodontus > Heterodontus francisci. Next base: position 23,816,065 of record NC_090379.1, read on the forward strand.
ATTTCCTCTTCTACTGTTTAAAGTGCCTACCACATACTGGCATCATTACAATGGTGCAGATCCCCAGGAAAATCTGTGCTTATGTCTTTTGTATAATTTGCTGTGTATTCAGCATGGATAATTCCATTGACTTATATCCAGCGGCAGTAGTTCTGAACTAAATTCATAAAAAGATGTCATGCCAACATCGTTGTGCAAATTAGTAGCTTTGATTTTTTGAACTATTTTTGAAGCATCTGAATAACAGAATTGGCATGATTGAAAGGACGTTGAAACCAATGCAACCAATAAACTTTAATTTTTCTTTGCTTATCTCCTCTTCCATTGCTGTTACACTGTAATATAAGTATCTTGTTTTTTGCAATGTTTCTATCCTGATTATTGTATGTTTCTATTCCTCCCTGTAACTGTTACCTACGTTACCTGTTATTGTCTTTATTATTACCTTTTATTTGCCAGTTTGCTTATCTGCCTTAAGATTGTAATACAATAATGATGCACATCCAAGAATAATTTATCAACAAAATAATATATAATTATTTAATAACGTAACCAAACTACAACTTTCAATGAGATTTCCAATTCTTCTTTAAAAATAATGAAATATACGAATTTGATAGATCTGATTACACTTACAGGTCCCATTAGTGAGCCAGATTGGCTGATCAATCATCAGCCATGTCCAGCAGTATTATGGAACTGCCTGGTTCATGTATCAGATTACTGTGTCTATCGAGGAGCATTGACTTGGTTCCAAAGTTTCAATACCAGACATGTCATCCTGGAACTGCTTTCAATCCCAAAGAGAGCCAATCCCAAAGGAGGATAGGAACATAAAGAATAGGATCAGGAGTAGGCCATATTGTCCTCAAGCCTGCTGCACCATTCAGTCATGGCTGATTTTCCACCTCAATTAGGGTGGCACAGTGGCGCAGTGGTTAGCACCGCAGCCTCACGGCTCCAGGGATCCGGGTTTGATTCTGGGTACTGCCTGTGCGGAGTTTGCAAGTTCTCCCTGTGACCGCGTGGGTTTTCGTCGGGTGCTCCGGTTTCCTCCCACTACCAAAGACTTGCAGGTGATAGGTAAATTGGCTGTTGTAAATTACCCCTAGTGTAGGTAGGTGGTAGGGAATGTGGGATTAATGTAGGGTTAGTATAAATGGGTGGCTGTTGGTTGGCACAGACTCAGTGGGCTGAAGGGCCTGTTTCAGTGCTGTATCAAAAAATTTAAAAAAACTCTTCATTCCTGCCCCATCCTCATGTTCCTTGATTCTTTTAGCGTCCAAACATCTATTGATCTCAGACTTGAATATCTCCAACCGAGCACCCACAGCCCTGTGGGGTAGAGAATTCCTAAGATTCTCATCCCTCCGAGTGAGGAAATTTCTCCTCACCTCAGTTGTATCCTGAGACTGCACCCCCTAGTTCTGGATTCTCCAGCCAGGGAAACAGCCTTTCAGCATCTACCCTGTCAATCCCTCTAAAGATTTTATACGTTTCAATGAGGTCACTTCTCAAACTTCTAAACTCCAGAGAATACAGGCCCATTCTATGCAGAGGACACATCTTTCACCCCAGCAATCAATCTAGTATCTAGAATGATATGTTTTTGGTTGTTGATGCACTTTCCAGCATTTTCATTTTAACTCTGAAAATTCATTCCCGTGAACAATGAAAACATTCTCTGAGGAACTGCACATCTATAGAGCTATGCTGGGCATGGAGATTTAATATTAATAATGAGAAAGAAAACTATAGCGATCCCCTTTAAGATAATATCTGAAGATCTGACTGACTCTCCATGATTACACTTCCCATCGTTGGCCTTTCATTCTAACATTTCATGTCAGTTGTATTCTTATACATATGCAATTAATAACACATTACATAAAACATACAAACAGCTTATTAAAATATTTTAAACACAGTATCTTGTACAGAAAAGCCATCAAGGAAATGTAGCAGAGAAACGTTTAACAGATATATGAAAAATAAGTTAAGTGGAGCAGAGACTATTTTGCTTTTCTTTATCAAAATTTGGTTTAGTTTCTTTGTTCTATTGAATTTGTGGTGAGATATTTAAACTGAGGCTCTGTCTGACAAAGGAGCTATGCTTAAAATAAGAGCCTTTTTTTTCCCCTTTACAGATACTGACTGGCCTGCTGTATAACTGCAGCAATTTCTGTTTTTATATTAGATTTCCAGCAATTGCAGTTTTTTTTCTTTTCATTTGAAGTCTGTTTCCTTTTCCTTTGGTTCAGTTGGTTGTAAAAGATCCCACGTCATCAATCAAAGAAACTGAGGGAATTAATTTAATTGACATTTGTTGCATCCAACTCAGCTATGAACAAGACGACTGCTATTTTTACCAATGTAACAACTGTCTACACACTTCAAGGTAATACGTGCTATGCTTTGAAATGCTTTAAGGAATGTGATTATTCGCGATATAAATGTAAGTCTTGCTTTTCCATTCCTTTTTGTTTTCTTTCCTTCTTTGGCTGTCCCTATCTCTTGGTTGATACTCATCACCAGGCCATTAAAGTGAAAGAAAGGTAAGAACAGGAGTAGGCCAATTAGCCCCTCACATCTGTCCCACCATTCAGTGAGATCGTGGATGATCTGCGACCTAACTCCGCATTCCCACCTTTGCCCATATCCTTAAGACTTTTGGTTAACAAAAACCTATCAATCTCATGTTGAACATGATTTAAAATTTACAATTGATCCCGCAACTATTGCTGTTTACAGGAGAGAGCTCCAAACTACTACATCCCATTCTCTGTGTTAAGTGTTTCCTAACTGCGATTCTGAAAGGCCTGGATCTAATGTTTAGGCTATATTTCCTCGTCTTAGACTTCCCAACCAGCAGCCATCGGGGGTCGTAGCGGGGGAGGGGGGCCCAGAAAATATCTCCAGGAGAGGTCCGCCATAGGCCTCATCGCCAAGAAGGCTCCACACCATATTGTCAGCAGCAGCAAGGCCTCGTGACAGCACCCCCCACCGCTGCTCGGCGACGGGAACATAATTTAAATATATTAATGCATGTAAATTAAAGAATTAATACTTACCTCATTGCGCCAGCCGTCCTACTCCCATGTTACAGTCAGTGGCCGGCACTCCTGTGCCATCCAATCCCTGATCAGTGCAGTAAGGCAGAACACTGCTGGGGAGGGGTGAGCAGGTACGTTTTCAGGGCGGAGTGGGGTGGAGCGGGGTTAAATGTTTCCAATTGGTCCAGGGGGTGGTGGGAAGGGGTAAAGATCATAGTTTATAACCTTTTGGAGATGGGGAAGGTCTGGATCGCAGGTAGTTTTTTTGGGGGGGAGAGGGCAATTAATAAATTGTTTAATCATGGGGGGGTTATGGGAGAGGAGCTTGAATCTTTTATTAAAGTTTTTACTTTAATTTTATCATGCATGTAACTTAAAAAATGCGAATGCAATGGAAGGGCTTGAAGCCCTTTAAAATGGCACCGACGCCTGTGCAGTGGCAGCGGACGCCATTGCTGGGAACAGAGTGCCCGCCCCTCCACGACATGGGGGGGGCGGGGGGCAGTCTGCCCCAGCCATTTAAATGAGCCACCGCGACCAATATCACGGCGGCTCCGCGACGGTCAGTCTGAAGCTAGCCGCTGAGATAGGTGGTGAGCAAGTAAAATTCAGCCCTTTGTATCTATTCTATAAGTTCCTCTTAACATCCTGAAAACTTCAATCAACTCACCTTTTAAACTTCTAAATTGCAGGGATTACAAACCTAGTTTGTGTAATCTCTCCTCATAATTTCACCATTGGAGTCCAGGTATCATTCTGGTAAATCTATTCCCTCCAAGGCCATTATATCCTTCCTAAGTTCTGGTGCCCAGAACTGAACATAGTACTCCAGGTTTGGTCTGACCAGGACTTTGTAATAGTATATATTATAGCATAATTTCTACCCCCTTATATTTTAGTCCTCTAACTAGAAAGGCCAGCATTTCATTAACCTTTTTGATTATTCTCTGTACCTGTCCATGTCATTTAATCATTGGGCCCTTAATTCTCTTTGGACCTTCACTTTCCACCATTTAGAAAGTACCCTGTTCTATCGCTTTTAGTTCCAAAGTGGATCCTCTCACATTTGCCTACATTGAAATCCATTTGCCACAGTTTTGCCCATTCATTTAATCTTTTGATATCACATTGTAATGTTATGCTTCCTACTGTACTACTTACAATGCCGCCTATCTTGGTGTCATTGGCAAACTTGGATATGTGACTCTCTATCCCATCATCTACATTGTAATAAATATGATGAATAGTTGAGACTCCAACACAGATCCCTGTGAGACATCAGTAGTCACATCCTGCCAATTGGAGTATCCCTACTTATCCCTACTCTTTGTCTCCTGCTGCTCAGCCAATCTCCTAACCTGATCAATAATTTGCCTTCAATTCAAGGGACTTCAACTTGAGACAACAGGCTCTTATGAGGAACTTTTTAAATGTCTTCTGGAAATCCATAAAGATAACATAAAGCTATCCTCTTCCTCTACTGTAAAAACTGATGCAAATTAAGGTCTGCAATTTCCCTATTTTCATTGACAATATCATCGTTATTAGCTTTAAAGGAAGCCACATTGCTTCTGATCACCCTCTTTTGATATCCCTTGCAAGTTTCTTTTCTTACTCCCTTTTGTTCTGCCACCCATTATAATTCTTTGTATCTCTCCCAGTCACCAGGATTTGTGCTAGCTTTTGCATTTTTATATGCTTTCTCTTTTAATTTTATGTTGTCTGGCACCTCTTTTATCGTCCATGGTTGTTTTTTGGCAAGTAGAGCTTCGGGGTATAAATTGGTTCTGTATCACATTAAATTCTTTTTTAATACCTCCCAATGATCTTCTGCCTTTTTACTTATTTAAAGACTTGCCCAGTTTACTGTGGACAGTCTCTGTCTCAAATCACCCTCACCTAAATCTAGAATCCTAGTAGCTATTTTACGTTTCTGCTTTTCAAATACAACTTTGACCTTAATCATATTATGACCGCTGTAACATAAATTTTCACACACCATTAGGCCGTTTACTAAACTTGGCTCGTTATTCATTATTAAATCTAATATGCCATATTGGTTCCAGAATATATTATTGCAGAAAACTATCCTGAACACACTCAAGAAATTCACTACCTTTCTGAGATAAGCTGCTCATCCCAATCTATATGAATGTTTAATTTACCCATTAAAAATACACTGCCTTTAATACATGCTTATCTAATCTCTGCATTAATACATTCTGCCACCTCACAACTGCTACCAATGGGCGTACACATAACTCCCATGACAGTCTTAAATCTTATTCTATTTCGCAATTCTAGTAATAAAACTGCCACTGCCTGCATACCTTATCATTGAAGTAATTTCACCCTTAATAACTAAGGCTACTACTTTCCTTCTGCCAGTTCACTACCTTTCATATAGACCTTGTAAGCTGGTATATTTTGTATCCAGCCCTGACCATCCTGCAGCTATGTCTCAGTAATGGCTACCAATTCATTCCTTCAAAGTTGAATTTGCATCTGCAATTCATTCAATTTGTTCTTTATACACGTTATGTTTGTGCAAAGAATCTTATCTGGGCGACACCCAAACCTGTTCTGCTCTAATGTTTTTCTCACATATTTCTTATTTCTCCTGATTTAATTAGTTTACATCTTTCAGCTATCCCTTTACCTGTAAAACCTAATCTTACTCAACTCTCTCCCCTCTTGTTTGTTTTAGAATTATTATTTATACTACCCTTTCCACCTGAGCCCATCCCACTGCCCATTTACTAATTTAACGTCCTCATGACCACCCTAGTTATCTTTTCTGGTAGGACCCTGGTCCCAGCCCAGTCCCGAGTGAATGTTGCATTTTGCTGAAAACTTTTCAATGGATCAAAAATTTTATAGAATCATAGAAGGAAGCCATTTGGCCTGTTGTGTTCGTGCCAGCTCGCTGCACGAGCAACTCAGCTAGTCCCACTCCCCCGCCCTTTCACTGTAGCCCTGCAATTTTTTTCTCTTCAGATGCTTATCCAATTCCCTTTTGAAAGTCACAGTTGAATCTGCCTCCACCACAATCTCAAACTGTGTATTCCAGATCCTAAACACACGCTGTGTAAAAAACATTTTTCCTCATTTTGCCATTGGTTCTTTTGCCATTCCCCTTAAATCGGTGTCCTCTGGATCGTGACCCTCCTGCCAATGGGAACAGTTTCTCTCTATTTTGTATAGACCCCTCATGATTTTGAACATCTCTATCAAATCTCCTCTCAACCTTCTCCTCTAAGGCAGCAACCCCAGCTTCTCCAATCTATTGACATAAGTGAAATTCCTCATCTGTGGAACCATTCTTGTAAATTTTTTCTGCTGTTACGACAAGGTGAGAAAGGGGTCTAGGGGTTCCCTCTCAGCTTTTGCCTGGTTTGACCATAACAGGGTTTAATATTTAAAACACCATGTTTTTAGGTCCCCCTTAGTGAATCCTTATTCACTGCTCTCCAATAGTAAGGCAAAGAAATCAACCAGACAGGTTTTCTTGCATTTAAACAAGAAAGGTGTAAGTATATTAACCTTAAAACTTTAATTCGGGTTAAAACTACTACAAATATGCGACGCGACCACGCGAGCACACATATGCGATAAACACACATGCAGATAGAGACAGAAAAATAGAAAGAATAAAGGGGAAACGTTTGATGCAGTAGCTAGGGTTTATTTACTGTTCGATGATTGCAGTTAAATCTTGACGTTTCATTGGGGCCCAGTGGACGCTTTCAAACTTGTTTCAATGTAGGAGTCTTCTCTCTTGAGGTTTGAGTGTCTTCAGTGGATCTGAAAATTCATGAGAGAGAGAGCCACTGTGTTTTTGTGGATTCCTTTCACCTTAGCAGGCACCCGCAGTGGCAGGGTGGTGGGGGTAGGGGGTGGGGGGTTCCGAGGAAATGGAATGCTGGCTTGTTCTACATTCAATGTCTGGTGATGAAAATCCATTTGGGTTAATTGGATGTGGGAGCAGTTCTATTGTCCCTCCAGGCAACTGACTATTAGTATGCAAAAATGTTTCCAGCCACTGCTGTGATTTCTTTAAACAAGTTATCTTTTCAGTCCAGCAACAGTTTAAAATTAATGCTCATATGACAAAATTAATATGCCTCATTCTTGGCAGGTGGGGTCTTCCTAACACTGCACTCTCTCTAAAGCCTTCACATCCTTCTTAAAGTGTGGTGTTCAGAATTGGACACAATACACCAGTTAAGGCTGAATCGTGTTTTGTAAAGGTTCATCATAACTTCCTTATTTTTGTCTGTATTTATAAAGCACAGGATCTTGTATGCCTTTTTAACCATCTTCTCAACCTGCCCTGCCACCTTCAATGATTTGTGTACCTATACCCCCATGTCCCTCTGTTCCTGTATCCCCTTTAGAATTGTACCCTTTATTTCATATTGCCTCTCTTCATTCGTCCTACCAAAATGTATCGCTTCACACTTCACTGCATTAAATTTAATCGGCCACGTGTTCACCCATTCCACCAGCCTTTCTATGTCCTCTTGACATCTATCATGATCTTCCTCACAGTTCACAATACTTCCAAGTTTTGTTTAATCTGCAAATTTTGAAGTTGTGCCCTGCACATCCAAGTCATTAATGTATATCAAGAAAAGTTGTGGTCCTAGTACCTGGGAAACCCCATTGTATACCTTCCTCATTCCGCAGAACAACCGTTCACCACTACTCTCTATTTCCTGTCACTCAGCCAACTTCGTTTCAATGCTGTTACATTTCCTTTTATTCCATGGACTTCAACTTTTCTGGCAAGCTTGTTACGTGGCACTTTTTGGAAGTCCATGCACACCACATCAAACGCATGATCCTCATCAACCCTCGCTGCTGTCTCCTCAAAAATCTCAATCGAGTTAGTTATGCACAATTTGTCTTCAACAAATCCATCCTGGTTTTGTCGGGGGGAAAAGCCTAACTCAATCCAATTTGTAACTAGGCTGTTGGGAGCAGCAGGTTTGATGAGCCTGTGGACAGTTTCTCATACTTACTTATTGACATAATTGAGCCATCTCAACATGCCAGTGATGAATGATAACTGATACAGATGGGGAGGCAGCCAAAACTTTAGAGAAAGAGCAGATAAAAAGACCAACCTACAGTCCTTGGCCAATATTCCATGCCAACAGAAATCATCCAAATGTGCGTGAGAGTAGATGGAATTTGAAGTGGAGCCCAGTTACGCTGGGGTTCCACCTGTTAGAAATCCCATCATAGTGGAAGCGGGTACATTACATGCAATATACCATCGTGCAACAGAAGGATGTCTGTGCATCTAGCATTGGTAAGGTTGAGGCGGCAGGGTGGGTGGTGAGTCAGGAGATACTTAAGATACTTAAAAAGTGAGTTATTCATTCTTGGGATGGGGGTGTTACAGGCAAGATTAGCCGTTATTTCCCATCCCTATATGCCCTAAGAAAGTGGAAGTAAGCCTTTTTCCATGAGTTACAGAGGGTTAACATAATTTGTCTTGACATAATTAAATGCCCTTGAGATGCATCCTAGTACTTGATTGACCTGTTCGATAACAGCTTCACATTAACTGTGAGCTTTCAACAAATAGTCAATAATAACAGTAGCTTTTTTCTTTCTCCCTTTATCCATTATCTATAAACAACAATTGTACTTGCATTGATATAGACTTACTTAATCAAACACTTAACCCAATGGATTATGTTGAAGAGCAATTATATAGGTAAATATGGCAGGCACTCCAAGGGATCAGTGTTGGGCAAGACTTTGGGAAAAGTCCCTGTGTTTCTTTGAGTAGTACCAAAGGATCATTAATATTTAGTATTCAGTTCTGATGAAAGGTCATCAACTTGAAATGTTAACATTGTTTCTCACTTCACAGATGCTGCCTGACCTGCCGAGTATTTCCAGCATTTTCTGTTTTTATTTCATTGAATATTTAACTGTATCAACAGGATAGACAAGATCTTGGTTTAACATCTCATCCAATTAATAACATGTCCAACAATTTAGCACTTCCTCAGTACTACACTGCAGTCCAAGCCTAAATTATCATGGAATCATAGAACAGTAAAGCACAGAAGGAGGACATTTGGCCCATTGAGCCTGTACTGGCTCTTTTGAATACCAATCCAGTTAATCTCACTCTCTGGCTCTTTCCCCATATCTCTGCAATTTTTTCTGCTTTGAGTATTTAACCAATTTCTTTTCAAAGACTGCTATTGAATCTGTTTTCAACACCCTATCAGGCAGTGCATTCCAAATCCTAACCATTCGTTGCATAAAAATAATTTTCCTCGTGTCACCTCTGGTTCTTTTAACAATCACCTTAAATCTGTGCCCACTGGTATCCATCCTTTAGCCATTGGAAACAGTTTCTCTTTACTTATTCTATCTGAACCCTTTATAATTTTAAACACCTCTATCAAAATTATATGATCAAACTTTGATATGGGGCTTGAACCCACAACCTACTGATTCAAATACTAATACACATCCTGTTAGACCTCTGACTATTTCAGGCTCCAGATGTACCCTCACACGAGCACTTACTTAATGGTGGCCATTAGTGGAATAATTAAGGACCAATTAAATTTTCCTAGCAACAGCTAGAACCAATTATTATATTACAACAGCCTGACTCTGAGGTCATGTGATGGGTGGCGCTGTGGTTCGCACCATAGCCTCACAGCTTCAACAACCCAGGTTCAGTTCTGGGTACTGCCTGTGTGGAGTTTGCAAGTTCTCCCCTGTGACTGTGTGGGTTTTTGCCAGGTGCTCCGGTTTCCTCCCACAGCCAAAGACTTGTAGGTTGATGGCTAAATTAGCCATTGTAAATTGTCCCTAGTGTAGGTAGGTGGTAGGAGAATGGTGGGGATGTGGTAGGGAATATGGGACTAATGTAGGATTAGTATAAATGGGTGGTTGTTGGTCAGCACAGACTTGGTGGGCCAAAGGGCCTGTTTCAGTGCTGTATCTCTAAAATAAAAAGCCTGCCAATGTCCACCATTAAGGATTACTGAAAGTCTGTTGTGAACAATCACTTCAGACAAGACTTTAATCAATTAAGGCAACAAGATACTTAATTAATAAGTCCAGAAAGTTTATTGAGAGTAAAACAATACTTAACAATTACAAGTAAAATTATACTTAAGCTTGGGAATATAACTTTACAGCTCTAGCAGGTGTGCTGACTGGGCTAACTTGGTCACAGGGTGACATAGTCCTCTTTCTTCAGTCTAGATGCCTCTAGAAATTGGCTGATGATCTGTGCTTTTACCTACAAAGTCTTCTCGTGTCCCTGCACAATGAAACCTTACAAGGCCCCTGCTTTTAACCCCTGAAAGGCCGTCACACCACCTCAGAGTCAGGCTGTTGTAATATAATAATTGGTTCTAGCTGTTGCTAGGAAAATTTAATTGGTCCTTAATTATTCCACTAATGGCCACCTGGGCTCAGTGTACAATGGAGTGGTTTCACACTGTCACTTAATCTGATCTTAAACAATTTCTCTATTCATTAAAGCCAGACTCTTCAAGGCCATGATGTACCATCCCATGGGCTTTATCAGGGATCCCAGAAAGGTCCATTGTTTGAACACTTTTAGCTGAAACTGCGCTTTCTCACACAGACGCAGAAAGTTACAGTATTTAAATTTAATAAGCTTTAAATGAAAACCCATTATTTCTAGAAAGATTATTGATTCATTAATTATAACTCAATCAAGGTTCATTACTTTTACAAGTACCTGTTTCATGATGGGTAACTACTTATTTGTTAATACAGGATACAAAAGTTGGAACTGAATACAAAATGGCTTCTTTGGTCACGTTGGTATTAAAATGGCTTCCTCGACCTTGCTAGTCATTACAGTGGATACAGTGTAGAAATGGTCAAGTTAAACTAGAATCTAACTATTCAATCTACCTACAACATGAAATATAGGCTCTTGTGTAAGGTACTGGAGTGGTCTGTATGCCAGCAAAGAGGATGGGAGAAAACTGACTCAGAAAAAATAGTCTTCTAATGAGATCCAATGATGCAGTTTGGGTTAAAATGCTTCAATGTGTTTCAAAAAATATGATTTTACAATAACAAAGACATTCAAGATATAGCCCTCCCCATTGATCAAGATAATACTTGCTATTTCACAATTTCCAGAAAAGTAGAACCTTAGGATATGGCCTGCACTTGAAGAGAGTATATTCAAAACTAATCTGTGGATACAATATTTTAGTGAGCGGATGATAAATCTATGGAAGACTCCCTAGGGATATGGTGGAAATATTTAGTAGCAATTTATTCAAATGCAAATGAGATAGATTTAATTCAGAAAATAACATTTTGTAATACGGTATATGAGCAACTTGAAACATGACATGGTAAGCGGATCATGCTTGGGAGGAAAATAAGTGACTTTGGACCAATGATGGTTCCCAAAGCTCTCCACCACTGGGATATTTTTGTCTCATTTCTCGGTTTGTTGTAGATTAATAGATAGAGATTGATTGCTATGATTAGTCAACAATTCCCATTATCATTATATTATGTGATTAACAGGATGGTAAAAGGCAAACTAGGTGAACCTTGGTCTTTTTTTATCTAGCAATTCCTATATTTATACTTTTTTTTTAAAAAGGCCTAAATTCTCCACACTGTGGGCTGAATTTTATCAGCCCTCTAGAGATGGGCAAGAAGGCGGGGGAGTTTGGGGGGGACCATAAAATGGCGAGGGAAGGCGTGGGGTGGAGTGGGGTAGAGTCAGAGGTGGGGAAGGTCGAAGATGGCCTTCCCACTCAGAGGCCAATTTTACCAGAGGCTGGTGAGACCCCCGCCAAGTGACAAGACTGCCCAGTAAAGCCAGGCGGCCTCCCTGCAGACTATTGAGGGGGAGGATACTCCCTGCTTGGGCAATCTGTGACCCATGGAGGGCCCCCCCAATGGCAAAAGACACCCCATGCCAAAATTCCCCCACCGATACCCACATCAACCACCTCCCCACCCACTCTTCACCAGGGCCTGCCTGACTGGCACTAGCAAACCCACCCCCACTTACCGCCTTCCAAGGCCAGCCTCCGCCTCTTCTAGCTGGATGCAGTCCCAGCAGTGGCCACCACTCCCAGTGGTGCTGTAAGATTTAGGTTCGGGAGTCATAGATACCTAAAGAAGTGGGTCGAGCTCATAATGTGATTTAAATATGATGGTGCATAAGTTAAATAGACAGGAAACGTATATGACCTGTGACAGGTGAGAATGGTATACCGATCCTGGAGAACGAGCCAGCAAATGTAGCCGATCTCCGCGGCTAGAAGTGATATCCTCTCTGTAACCAATCCAGCGGCTGGAAGTGGCAGCCTCCTGTCTGTTTATTAACAGCTGTCTTTTTTTCTCTCTTAGTCTTCTGCCTCCACGTGTCGACCAAGGTGTTGGTGGTCCCTTCGGTCCTCGGGGTCCTCAGTCTTCTTGAACTAACCAAAGTGTTAGGCTGCAGCCAGCATAGATCCACCTTGAGAAGCTCTTTTCCATTTGAAGAAGACTGAGCACTTCCCTTCTGAGCACCTGTTTATATACTTTATTTCTGGTGGCGGGTGAGTGTATCAAGTCAATCATATTCAAAGTAATCCCTTCCATTTCCATCCGGGGCCCATGAAGTCATCTAGTGGCTCATCACTTGCTCGGACATACTATTTAACCTTTGCTCATGAGATCCCATCTTATCAGCTTTAGGAATGTCTTGTTTCAGGGCCTGTGCGAGGATCATGTCCTTGGCAGAGATAACAGGTCTACACTGTTCTGGCTGCCTGCTATCAAATCTTTCCTAACAAAGACAGAAGAACAGCTTCCATCCAAGCAATCACAATAGTAGGCCTACTATTTCCATAAGAATTCTATTTTATTCTGAGAAGTATCATTGATTAAAGGTCCCATTGCTTACAGCGCTGCTGAGCTGCCAGCCTCTGATTGGCCGGAAGCTCTTGGAGAAAGGACCCCCAGCCTTAAAGGCTACCCCCTGCATTTCTGGCTCGGTGTTGGCGCCCCCACTGCCTACATAAAATGTACCTCTGTGAGTTGGTGATCTTGTCTGGCCCATCAACATGGGAACTGGACAAAGGGAAGATGAAAAGGAAAGAAAGAAAATAATTGAATTTATGTAGCACCTCATCACATCCACTGGATGCTTCACACCCAATGGATTACTTGGGAAGGAAGTGATGGGGGAGTTACCCAAACTGCTCCTCTTACCAGTTGGCTGAAAATGATATATGAAGAAGCCTGGGATTGATTAACTGCCCATTCTTTTAGCCAGTAAATGACGTAGAACTTGGTAATAATAAAAAGGCATATAAACCTGTCTAGCAAACTTGGCTAGGCTGTGTGGTAAGTTTTTTCAGTCGCAAAGTACACACATAAAATTGAAGATTTGTAGCTGACGAGGCGGGGTACAAGGTGTAACCAAGTCTCGTGTTTTTATGCCATATTAAAGACATTACTGAAACCCCACAAATGTATTAAATTACCCGATAATAACTCCCTGCTCCATGTGTTACTATTTAAAGCTCACTTTATGCAATCAATTAATTGTTTTAAAAAACCACTTATCTTCACCTTGGAATTAAGGATTGAATTAAATCCACTGTGCACTATAATCTACTACTTATGGATTTAATACTCATAATTAAATCGTATGTCACCAAGATGATTTACTTCACTGCAAATTAAGTTTCATTGTCTGCACAGCTGCAGTTTTGACTCATTTTTAGAAATATTTTACAACACTTCCATTTTGAGAGCCCTTGTTTTCTCAAGCATGATTTTATGTTATGTAATCCCAAACCCCTCCCCCCCCCCACACACACACATATACACACATTCCTCCCTTACGTTTTAAACCAAATTTTCTATTTCTATCCAAACGCAACCAAGAGTAGCCAGCCATTCTTAAAAAAAAACGGTGCAATGGATTATCCTTTAATCTCTCTGTGTGGAAACATCTTCTTTTTAATGACCCAGATAGATATAAAATCATTCAACACGCATGTGACTGTGACATAATGATTTGGTAGACCAACAACCTCCTACCTCACTATGCCATATAGAAGTTTAGTAGCTTCCAACTCTCAGTGTTGTGCTACTCCGGTCGTGATTTCCAGCATAATGTTATCAGGACGAACAGGGTCCTGGAATATAAGACCTTTATCTCACTCTTTATCTCTGAGTAAAAGAAGGCCATTTAGTGTGACTCCCCTGATTAGTGTGTTTGTATATGGCCATACTGTTCTGCTCAGTGCTGGCAGGTACAAGATCTGATTAGTTCATATTGATTTCTGCTTTCAACTTGCACAAAGTAACATTTTGTGCAGGCCTTTAAATTATGTATTTCAATGCTTTCTTTTATTCCTAATATTTTAAAGTGATATTCTGTTTTGTATTCTATTTTCTAGCTAATAGCCTTGGAGGAACTCTGAACACAGGTTCTAGATCACTCCAGTATTCATTAATCATACAAATAAATACAAAAAAAAGCACTTAACTGTTCGGAGATGGAAGCAGCTTACCGACATCATCTTCTCTGTTCTCTATGTTGGGGGTCAGTTCATATTTAGGCATGACCATTCTGTGAGGTCGTCATGCCTGCAGCTGCACACTTTCACCATTAGATGGAGTTTCATAAGCTTCAGACCCATGTTCATATACAGTATTAGGTTTCCCATAGAGAAATTCCATCAGCAATGCCTCTGCCACATCTTTCGGATTCAAAGGGGGGGGGGGACCATCAAACAAACGCTAGTGTCCTACTTGAAGCCAGCTCCACAAGTTTCAGGCAAAACTCCTGAAAAATCAACTTTGATGGACTGGACACTATGTCCGGATGGCCGAAAACCATCTCCCCCACCAGATCCTGTTTTTTCAACTCTCAAATGGCCAGCGTTCTGGAGAGGACAAAGAAAACACTTCAAAGACACTCTAAAGCTCTCTTTGAAGTGCAGCAGCATTGACATTGATGACTGGGAGCAGCTTACTACCAATCCTTCAAAATGGCGACAACCTGTCCATCAAGCTGCATCATGCTTCGAGTCCAAACACCTTAATGATGCGGCAGAGAAGGAAACAAAAGGAAGCAAATCCTGCACTCCAAATCCCACTACCTCGTGGGACGTCCTGTCCCATGTGCCAAAAGATCTGTGGGTTGAAAATCGGCCTGATCAGTCACATGAAGACCCATGGCAGAAATTCGCGACCCTGAGTAGACATCAACCTCGAATGGAGGGACAGCTGCCACCAACAACACATACAGTTTTCAGATTACCATAAATATACAGTATTCAGACCCTGCACATGTTGGTACCACAGAGTGATAGGGCAGGTGGTATACCTGCCATTGTATTAACAGTTCAATTTCCAGGGACCTGACGATAAACTATAAATCGCTTTTCCACCAGTGCTGTTTTCATTCAGATTCTAGAATCCATGAGCTGACTCCTGTTGTTTACACTGTTAAATAGGTTTGCCTACTCTAGTTGGACATATTCCTCAAGGTGTCATTATAAGACCTCCAACTGCCCCGCTCCTGCACTCCTGCCATTGGTTGCCCAACCCGCCCATTCTCATTGCACATCACCCTCGCACTCCTACTATTGGTCCCAACATTCCCATCTTCTCCATTGGGGAAGTGGAAAGGCTCTTCATTATCTGATTGAATGATTTTTGCCTGGCAGTAAAACAGCCTTTTTTTATCCCCATACCCAATACTTGTTTAATAAACAAAAGTAGTCAAAGACATTTTTTAAAATTACATTTTCTCATGCCCTAATGATTTTTCTCCAGGGTTGCTCACAGCAGAATTCTGAAGACTCCAGGGCAATCCTGGAGGGTTGGCAACACTGCTGCTACCTCCACCTCCCTTTACCCCAGCTGCAGAATTGTCAGCCCACTTATTTGTTTGTAAGTCCATGAGTCTGCCACTGAAATAAAGGAGCTGAATTTAGGCATGTAAAATGTTCGGATGCAGATCTCCTGCAATTGGAATTGAAATAGGCCAAATGAAAAAGCAGTTCTATTTTCATGGCTTTCAAGAACTCTTAATGGGGGTCTCCAATTCAATCTAAAAACAAGGAGCCAGAGGCTGTACCTTTTAGCGAATTTCCCATCTTGATTGTGAGCAACAGCGAAAAGAAAGACAAAAGGGGAGTGCAAGATCTGGGCGGTTGCAGCACTGCTCCCTCAGGACAGTTTCTATAATGTAAAAATGCCATATGATGCCTCTGTTAATGCATGAGCCTGAATACTCAGAGTTACTGACTGAGGGGGAAAATGACAGGATACAGGCATATGAAACAAATCACCCAAGACTGAACACTGTGCTGACACTGAGTTGGTCCTTGCGTGAAACCTACCCTTATAAACATTAGCTGCGAATGACTGACATCTGTTGACAACTGGCAGCTGCTTATGCAAGTGGCCTTTGGGCCAACCTATCGCATCTCTTGTTGATGTTGCAGTACTTGATAATGCTGACATGTTAGCAATCTGTGAATCCTATAATGAAGCAGATAGTATTACATGCTTAAATAAAAAGAGAGAATGCTGGAAATACTCAGCAGGTCAGGCGGCATCTGTGGAGAGAGAAACAGCGCTAATTTTGCATCAGAACTGGAAGAAGTTAGAGATGTAACAGGTTTTAAGTAAATACAGAGGCAGGAAAGTGGGGGAAGAGGAGAAAGAACAAAAGGGAAGGTCTGTGATAGGGTGAAAGGCAGAAATGATTAAATGACAAAGGGATGATGGTGCAAGGTAAAAGGGAGTAGTAATGGAAGAAGTAAAGAAACAAAAAATGGTGACAACAGAATCACCAGAATCACAGAATGCGCTGTCCAAATAAATTGGAGCAGAGAAATAAATCAGGTTCTTGTCTATTATTTGCTGATGCTTATTTTTTCCATCTTGTCGGATATTATCAAAAGAATTTTGACCATCCATCCCATCGTAGTTGTACTAGATTCTCCTCCAAAGCCACTAATGGCATCTTCCAGTTGACCCCCTCTATCTAGAAATAATGAATAAAGTACTGAACAATTACCTGAAAGCACTCAAAGAGACATTAGTTCACCGGGAACACTCCTTCGTATCTTATTCCCTTAGCTGTGATGGGCCTGCTGCAATGTAGGCTCAGCTCTGCCAGGTCAGAAACCCCCATTTCACTGTCAAGGGAACAAAGACCTCTTTCACCCCTTTTTCATGACCTGCAGGTCATGTTAAGTACCAACATGAAAATAATCTGTTTCCATTAGTTTCATTATGTGATGTGCGATCTCTTCAGTATCAGCTTGAGCTGTAGAGTTTTCAGACAAGGCCTAAGGACTGAAGATAATTAGTTAAGTCTACCTCATAGAACAGCTCCAAGTCCATTACTACTCTAGAGAAGGGCAGAGTCACGTGTTGGACAAGGTGGAGTTAGCTGAAATGTAAAATCAACCCAATGACATGAATCAAAATTAGGAGACAAGAAAAATTGACTGCCTTGACAGCATAGGTATTCACACCGGAAAAGCCCGACTTGGTTCTCAGCTCCTATACTTGAACTGAAAGTAGTTGCTGTCCCCTCTAAGTGCAACAAGGCACACATACATAAGTATTTCACACTGAGATCAGCATTTGTAAGACTGTATCTGCTTGTTTGCACTAGCTGGCTGAAAGAGGCATCAGAGTGAACTTCCTGTGAGGTCAGCACGGAATGCTTTTGAAATGTCATCTGTACATCCATGAGACACATCTGTATGGGCAATCAGTGACTACCATATTGGCTCTGGCCAGGTCAGCACCTCCTTCAAGTATAATGTGATAGCTTCAGACAGCTCAAAGGAGAATTGCAAAGGTATTGACTGGAAGATATGAGGTTCATCTGATTTTTTGGCAGGGGAAAGGAATAGCATGAAAAAGAAGTAGAAGAGAGAGCTAAGGATAGATCCTTGGGAACACCAATGGGCTGCAAGAGAAGTGATTGCTGGAGATGCACTGGCTATAATCAGATAGGTAAGAGTGGAACCAAGCAAGGCCAATCCCACTGAGCTGGATAATGGAGGTGGGCTTTGGAGGAGAATGATTTGATTGGCCATGTCAAAGGCTGCAGAGAGGTCAAGCATGATGAAGAGGGATAATGCACCACAGTCACAGGGAATATCATTTGTGGCTTTGGTTAAGGCTGTCTCAGGGCTGTGGAATATGTGGAAACCTGACTACAATGTTTCAAATAGGGAGTTGTGAGAGAGATGGACATGGATTTGGGATGTGACAACATGTTCAAGAAAAGGGATTTTGTAAATTGGCCCATAGTTTGCAAGGATAGAGGGGCAGTGGTATGCGTTTTGAGGAAGGTGGCAAGCACAGTAGTTTTTGAAAGGAATGGGGACAGTATCCGAGGAGACAGAACAATTTACTGTGTCAACTAGCATGGGAGTCAGGAAGGGAAACTGGGTGATCAGCAGTTTAGTGAGAATGGGGCCAAAGGAGCAAGAAGTGATTTCCATGGACGTGATGATGTTGGAAAGGGTACAGGAAGATGAGAGAGAAATCAGAGAGAGAGATTCAGGAAAATAGTGGTTGGAAGTTTGGCTTGGTGACCAAGGGAAAGCAGGGAGAAGCAGCAGAGACAATTAAACGGATGGATGGTCCATAACTTGGTGGCAAAGAAGGCCATGAGCTCCTCACTGTTGTTAAAAAAGATAGAGGAGGCAGGTGAAGAGGCATTTAAGAACATGGTTGTTAATGGAGAAAAGAAAAGACATACTAACTGAGTCATCAGGTGAACACAAAGGTGAGTTTTGCTCGAGTTATATGCAATTGAACAATACTGATTCAGTTCCTGTTTGCTGCTGTCTGTAAGGAGCAATTTTAAGTGTTGAGCTGGGATTGCCATTAAATGTTATTGCTACTCTTGTCCACCAGAGGATGCTAATGTAAAACACACAATCCATCAAATGCTGTTTCGAATTATAGTTTATTTACTGTCATTTGTAAGTATTTAATTTTCACTTGTTTGTTCATAACCTTATTATTTCTCTGTAAAAATGTTATTTTATCCCTGTGAAAAGAAGTACTTGAGGACTTGCCATTTTAAACCCAATTGCCAAGGATATCCAGACCATTATTTCATCACTAATTATGCTGATGCGTGATTTCAGGGCAATTCCAATCCTCTTCACTTGTGCTGCAGCTATTTTATACATCAGATAGAATGTAACCAGCTCCCAGAGCTTCCAATTCTGAGATGCAGGAGGCAATTTAGACCCTCGCGACAATTATATTGGTGTGGTTTTCAGGGCAAAGGGGGTGAAAATCATCACCCATCTTAATTTCTTTGACCCCGGTCTGCTTGAGTTTGCAATAGTTATATTGCAAACCGACATGTGGGTTTCTAATGTGCTCTGATAGCTAATGTGCACTAATAGATACAAAGGCTGGATATCTACAACAGATTGATCAGCATTGATGAGCGCAGAAAGGGCATGGCGTTGGTGTGGGGTGGGGGGTGGTGGCAGTCAGCACTGGGCAGGGTGGAGATATAAGAGATTCTAGAGAAAGAAATAGGATCAGGATTTAGCCAAGACAAAGAAGTTTGTGATCTCTTTGAACTTGTTAGAAGTTAGAGGGAAGGGGCATGTGAAAGAGAGATTTAAGGAGACTGGGTAGAGAAGAAAAGAAGCCAGAGATTATCTTTGCTCTCTGGGAAGCTCCTTGGGTACATAGGAACAGGAGGAGGTCATTTAGTCCCTCGAACCTGTTCCACTATTCGATGAGATCATGGCTGACATGCGACCTAACTCCATATATCCGCAGTATTTTGTTTTTATTTATTCCATATACCCCCCCCTCCCCCCACCCCCCGGCTTTGCCCATATCCTTTACTACCTTTGGATAACAAAAATCTATCTAGAATCAAGTAGTGGGTGGTTTTGTCCGTGGAGAGTGAGGCCCAATATTGCTTGATGTGGTCAAGACAGATGTGATGATGGATTGCTAAACATGTTCTGTGTTAGATACACTTAAGTTTATGTCCTTTGGACTTGCCAGAGCAAGCATGGGTGAAATACTAGAAGGAACAACAAGGATGGGAGAGAGTAAAAGGTTTACTGGGGAAAAAGGCTTAAAAGGTGGAGAATGACTGAGCAAATCAATAGTTGCAGAAGTATTGCAGAAGATCAAAGGCAAAGGGAGAGGCAGTTGGCAGAAAGAAGCCTAATTGGCCATTTCCAAGATAGTGAAGAGATGCATGTTTGCTGCAATCTTTACTGATACTGGATTAAACAAGTGAACTTTCCATGTCAAAGTTGACAATATCCAGCCATTTGATGGTGCCGTTATATGTAGCATATGCAGCTGTAAACTTCAGTTACTGTATCTGTATTTACAATTATCTTTTAAAATTGGTATTTTGGCAAGATGAACATTTAACAACCTTGTACTCTCAGGGTAAGGGGAAAGTATCTCTGTCTAAAGGTAACATTGTATAATTTATTGCAGTGTTAAATGGAGAGAAGCTAAATTCTCAGAAGGATAATGCAGAGATTTCATGAAATAAACAGAATAACACTCTTGCTGAAAGTAAATTGAGATACTTTCCTGTCATTAGCTTATCTGTGGACATGACAGATTAAGTAATCATTTACAACTCCTTCAGCCGTGAACTTATTTCTTCCCTGTCTCCCATTAATTCTTTTTTGTCATAGAATCATAGAAGTCCCATTGTTCCTATGCTGCCTCTTAGAAAGAGTTCGCCAATTGGACCCACTCTTCTGCTCTTTCCCTTTAGCCCTGCAATGTTTTTCTGTTCAAGTATTTTTGTTATTCGTTCGTTCGTGGGATATGGGCGTCACTGGCTAGGCCAGCATTTATTGCCCACCCCTAATTGCCCATGAGAAGGTGGTGGTGAGCTGCCTTCTTGAACCGCTGCAGTCCATGTGGGGTAGGTACAGTAAGGGAGTTCCAGGATTTTGACCCAGCAACAGTGAAGGAACCGCGATATAGTTCCAAGTCAGGATGGTGAATGGCTTGGAGGGGAACTTGCAGGTGGTGGTGTTCCCATGCATCTGCTGCCCTTGTCCTTCTAGATGGCAGAGGTCGTGGGTTTGTAAGGTGCTGTCGAAGGAGCCTTGGTGTTTATCCAATTCCCTTTTGAAAGTAAATAGTGAATCTGTTTCCACCACCCTTTCAGGCAGCTGCATTCCAGATCATAACAACTCATTGTGTAAAAATAAAAGTCGCCTCATCTCCCCAATCCTCTTGGATAATATTTTACCAGTTAGCTTAAATGCAAATTGGGCCATTGGAATCCAGAATTCCTCTTCAAAACCTGCCCTGATGTCACAATTGAACTCAGGAATGGATTTTCTACATTGTGTTCTGCACTACCTGTTCTTTCATTATTAAATCATTTACCCAGCAATGTTACTCGAAGAGAACCAATGTTGTAGCAAACTATATGGCTGAATGACTGGGGAATGAGTTTCCAAAGTTTGAAATTCAAGAGTGTAGAGGATCGATATGCAAACATGTGCGTTGAGCAGATTATAACCCTTTCCCCGGACGCCAGAGAAATCCATTCCTTTTTGGACACAAACCAGCCGCTGGATAGATCAAATATAACAATGCGGACACACAGCAACACGAAATTAAACAAACAATCCGAGATAACGGCGCAAAACCAATCCGGCGCCCAGACTTCTACCCTTATACAGAATGAAGCCAACCCAGTAAAATCCAACTGCAAAATGCACAGTAGAATTATCTTAAATAAATGCCTCTGAATCTTGCAGGGTCCGATTTCAGAACTTAATTCACTTCCTTTCATGTGACCAGAGGGAAACGAATCTTTAAGTAACAGGTACACCGATTAAAAGGAGAGTAGTGTAAGTTACAACCTCCTATCCTCTGCCGAGAGTTTCAGTTCCTGCCTAACCCAAGGACAACTAATGATCATTGAATTCTGCACTGTGACCTCGACTTTGGAATTTATATTATATATAATCTAACCTCTGAACAAGTAGATTTTGGTAAGTAAAAGTGTCCTTGGTTTAAAACCACTGAAGATTTATTCAGAAGTTTATTTAGAAGTGTACAGCACAGGAGACCATTCGGTCCATTCTGCCCGTGGGGGCTCTTTAAAAGAGCTATCCAAACTAAAATCGCACTCTCCTGCGCTTTCCATTGGCCCATGTAATTGTTCATTTCCCCTTTGCAGTTAGATAACCAATTCCCTTTTTGAAAGTTACTATTGAATCTGTTTCCGCCACCCTACCAGGCAGTGCTGTAATCTACACTACCCTGGAATAAGGTATCTGCTTACAGGTTGTGAAATGGTTAATAAAGCTGTGGGGATAAGTGACACAATTTAGTGTAAGCTTCCCCCACACGTGATAAAGCGCAGCCTGTGTTGGGAGGAGAGAGCCGAGCCCAGTGTGTGAGAGAGACTGAGGCTCTATACAAACCTCTGTATGTTGTCTACCTGCTTTTAATACTATTTGCCGTCACTTTATATTGGATCTTGCGGGCAGAGCCTGTGGAATAACTTGTCCCATCATTGGGCGATAGCCGCAAATCCACTCCTGGGGAGGAGAGAGTGAGAAAGAGAGAAGGTAAAGTTCTTTGTTACCAGTATCGATTTCAGGAACCAGTTGCACTTTGCTATTGCCTTGCGCTTACATTTTGAAGCCGCCATCCTGCAGCGAGTGGAGTGAAGAGGAGAGGAACTCAGTGCTTGTGTGTGGAAGGGCTTTGGTGCAGTTTGTAGGGACACATCAGAGAAGAGGACGCAAGGTGGACTTCATCCCGTCCATGTTCTACAGGATTTCCCTTCTTTTCCGGGAGGAATGCGCTTCTTGCCTCTTGTTTT
Source organism: Heterodontus francisci (assembly GCF_036365525.1). Classification (NCBI taxonomy): domain Eukaryota; kingdom Metazoa; phylum Chordata; class Chondrichthyes; order Heterodontiformes; family Heterodontidae; genus Heterodontus; species Heterodontus francisci. The sequence goes on from NC_090379.1 coordinate 23,839,009, forward strand.
AAAAAAAATACAAACCAATTGACATCACCGTGTCATTTTGTTAAAGCAACCAACCACAAGCAGCCCGGAAATCTTAGGATTGCACGGCCGGCCAGGAAAGCCTCTTTAAAAACCGAGACTGCGATTAAGACGGAGAATTGAAACCATTTAGTGAAGTCTTTTTTTTTGCCAATTCGGATCCGTTTCCAGCCACTGGGAGAATTTTTTTGCAAAGACAGTTGGTGAGAGCTACCCCCTGGAGGGGGAAAAAAAGCCATTGGGACGGGAGATCCAAGGCAATTCCTCATGGGTCAACATGAGTTGGTCCTGCTCCAATATTAAAGCGAGAGGGGATTTGTAGGGAAGATTATTTTTAAATAGATTTGGATTTTGTTTCCTTTTTTAAAAAGAGGACATGGCTAAAAATTCCCCAGATGGATCTCGAGAAGATCTGAACAAGATCCCAGATGAGGAGTTGGTGAAATGGGGTAAAGCTGAACTGGTCAAGAGGCTCCGGAAGACCGAGAATGAGAGGATGACCCTGATGCTGGAACATGGGAACCTGATAAAGGACGTGAACCGCCGGCTCCAGCTTCACCTCCATGAGATCAGGGGCTTGAAGGACATCAACCAGCGGCTGCAGGACGACAACCACGAGCTGCGGGAACTCTGCTGCTTCCTGGACGATGACCGGCAGAAGGGCAAGAAGCTGTCCCGGGAGTGGCAGCGCTTCGGCCGCTTCACCGCCAGCGTGATGTGGAAGGAAGTCGCTAGTTACCAGCAAAAGCTGCGAGAGCTGGAGGCCAAGCAGGAGGCACTGCTCAAGGAGAACCTGGAGCTCAAGGAGATCGCCCTGATGCTGGACGAGGAGCGGAACGACGCCGGTAGCAGGAGCTCCATCGACAGCCAGACCAGCCTGTCCAATTTAAACGGGGGGTCGGGGGCCAGGGACGTGGGGGATGGCAGTAGCACCTCCAGCACTGGCAGTGCGGGCAGCCCTGACCACCACAACCACCACCACCACCACCACAAAGCTGTAGACAAGGGGGCTCCCAGCAAACGATCCACCGATGACCTTTCAGGACCCCCTCATCACAGGAGCATTGCCAACGGGCTGAATGGTGAGTACAGCGTCCTGCCTTTGCTTTAACACATTGGGATTTGTGTGCTCAGGGTGGGTCAGTATTGCTAGATATTAACACTCAGCCCTTACATTTTCTTTTTGTAAAAGGTTGAAAAGGCTCAAAAGCTGCGACCAAAAAGTTCAGTGCTTGATTCTGGAATGTAGTAATAGTACCACAGAGCGTGGATGATAAAGGCTGAATTGCCTGGTAACACTGGAAAACTGAAACTTTCCTATTTCTGAACATTCTGTCAGCATTCCACCTGTGAAATTGAAGTGTAGATATTAAAGGTGCCAGTTAGGGTTTGTGCTTCACACCGAAGTTGATGGAGTGGTTTCCTTAACGTTTATATGTTGGTGAGATGAAACACCGTACACATGATCGTTAGAATTTGCACTCAAAATGTAATTATGCAGTGGTGTGAGTTAAGCAACTCATTGTATTCCCATTCTCCCTCTTGAAGAAGCTGTTCCCAGATTCACTCTTGATTTCTGTATAAACAAGGATTTCCTTGTAACTCTCTTGATCACTTTCCAATGTCTTTTTCTCGTATGTGCTTATAAACAGACCAGGGAAAATATGACAAAGAATACAGTGGGATTTTTCTAAATAAACCCCTGGGTTCACCTTTTTAAACAATTTTGAACGTTATTAACTATCCACCAGCAAAGTTGCATTCCCCGTAATGGCATGTCTGAAATCCACATTCTGCCATTCATTAACATAGGAAAACGTAAACATTCCCCCATTTTGTGTTCAGAGTAATTTTGGGCTCAAGTTCAGTTATTTCCGAGCACTCTGCGTGTGCTGCACGTTCAGGCAGCTGCTCAAAAAAGTGCTGTCACTTCAGATTCTGGAAACACTAAACAGATATTTTGGCATCTGGAGTCAAACAGGAGTCCAAACCACCTTTTATTGGATGACTTTGCCATTTCCTCCCATATCAAAACAGCCAAATTGTCCTTGTAAAATACAGGATTCCTAATCCTTCTCTAATGCTGAATAGATCCCTTAAGTGTGCCTATGCTCATTAAATAGCACCCAATGTAAGAACTTTTTTTTTTACAAGTTGTTTCAGAAACTGCTTTTGTGACTTCAACTCTTAAGAATCAGGACAGTTCTGTATTTAAAATGAAAACACAAAATGCTGGTAAAACTCAGCAGGTCAGGCAGCATCTGTAGAGAGAGAAACAGTGTTAACATTTCAGGTCGATGTCCTCCCATCAGAACAGGAAATGTTACCTCTCTTCTTCTCTCTCTCCACAGATGCTGTCTGACCTGCTGAGTTTTCCCAGCATGTTCTGTTTTTATTTGATTTCCAGCATCCACAGCATTTTGCTTTTGTAAAAATCTATTTGCTTCTGTTAAAGGCATTTTTTAAAATCTTGAGTAACTTGTCTACAACTGGTAACTGAATCTTCTATACCATGCTATTTGCTTCAAAACTTCTCTACATGATTCAGAATCATTCACACTGCTAAAACATAATGTCCATGTAAAAGTTATTTACTCCAGAAACAACAGGATTTTAATATAATCTAGGGATTCATAACCTTACAGATTCCTAATTAGTGTATGCCTTTGGTACTGGAATGGTTGCAAAGTTGAGTGAATTACATTCAAAATGCCCACTATGCCATAACTGGCGAGTGCAGTACGCTGGTTTGGTTCCTGTTTTGGAGATAGCTGGCTGCAATACAGATACAAACTATCACAGTTTTGCAATTATAGACCACGGACTGCACAGCGCACTGATGCATGCCATGTTATTCCAACAGTACAAGAATAGTTCGCCGGATCTGCTCTTGGAGGATAGAGGAAAAAAAGAAAGACTTGCATTTTTATGGTGCCTTTCAGGACCATTGGATATCTTTACAGCCAATGAAGTACTTTTTGTAATGTAGGAAACATGGCAGTCAATTTGCACGCAGCAAACGCCCACAAACAGCAATGTGATAATGACCGGATAATCTGTTATTGTGTGATGTTGATTGAGGGATAAATATTGGCCAGGACGCCAGGAATAACTCCCCTGCTCTTCTTCAAAATAGTGCTGTGGGATCTTTTATGTTCACCGGCGAGGTCAGATGGGGCCTCTGTTTAACGTCTCATCCAAAAGATGGTACCTCTGGCAGTGCAGCGCTCCTGTAGTACTGCACTGGAGTGTTAGCCTTAGTTTTTGTGCTCAACTCCTGGAGTGGAACTTGAACCCAGAACCACCTTACTCAGAGGCAAGATTGCTATCAACTGAGCCACAGCTGACACAGAAAGGAATTAGAAGTGAATCCTAGGCCCCAGAAATATTTTCTTTTAAACTGGCGTCCTGATAGCTTAGTGAATAAATGCATTGCCTGGCGTGATACTAATTGATACAAACCAGCAATATACCAGTTTTGATCTTTGATCTGTGCCCGTGTCAGAGGCTGGGCAATAGTAAACTATATTTGACCTCTGTGACCCTGCACTGGGAAAAGGAAAAATTAGTCACGTTTCCTATTTTTGTATTTCTAAACCTTGGACGAGGACTGAATTGAAGTCTACTGTAATTTTCTGCTGTCTTTTTTTCCATCCCCACAAAGTCAAAAGTCTGGGAGGACTGACGGTTAGCATTCTTCTCATGTGCATTGTGCAAAAACTTGCATTTAACATAGTAAAATGCCCCAAGGTGCTTCACAGGAGCATTAATGAAATTTGTCACTGAGCCACATAAAAGAGATATTAGGGCAAGTGACCAAAAGCTTAGTCAAAGAGTTAAGTTATAAAGAGTGTCTTAAAGGAGGAGGGAGAGACTTGGGGAGGGAATACGGAGGCCAAGGCAGTTGAAGACACGACCACCTGTGAAGTGATTAACATGGGGGATGCGCAACAGGCCGGAACTGGAGGAGCGTAGAACTGTTGTAGGGCTGGAGGAGTTTACAGAGATAGAGAGGGACGAGACCATGGAGTGGTTTGAAAATGAGGATGAGAATTTTTTTAAATCGAGGCATTGCTGAACTGGGAGCCATTGTAGGTCAACGAGCACAGGGGTGATGGGCGAAATGGATTTGGTGCAAGTTAAGATATTGAAAATGATTTACTGCCTTGAAGAGAAATGGGGACAAAATTGTATGGATGGGGTTCTGAGTGCTGCCTCTTTCATTTCATATTATAAATATTGTTGTGGAAGAGGGAGGAAAAAATTCAATAACCATTAGTGCTGATGCCTACCTGGACAAATCAGAAGGGTTAAATATCATAATGTTCCACAATATATCTAATGTCCCTATTTTGAACAAGCAGCAAGAATACATGAGCTTGCTGTAGATTGATTGTAGTATTTGTTTTTGTAAGCATAGAATTTGTCTACTTTAATGTTGAATCAAATTTGAGTATGGTGGCCTATTTACTTAAAACTGATTCTAATGTCTATTGATTTTTTACTTACATGATAGCTGAAAGCAAGGATAAAGCAACATGATTATTTATTCATTTTCTGATGATCTGATAACTGTCAGATATGTAGTATGGGCCTTTAGCTATATTTGGCATTTTATTCTTGCAACTGTCATCCAAGCAAAAAGGCTTCCCTATGATCTTATCAGCCAGTTTCCTCTAATCTATCCTGCTTATCCCAGGATTACATTTGGCATAGTCAAGTACCAGTGTATTGGGAAAAGAAACATATCTAGTTTTTACAGCTATGATCCTCCACAGAAATGATAGGTCCTTTCCAATTTCTAATGCTTGATGTAACATCATTGATGCGTTTGCCTCATTAACCTGTTGAGTTGTAGCTACTGTTTTTTTTTTGTATCCTGGTAGATCTGTACAGCATTTTCTGGACTGCAGATTTAAAAGGGTGCTGTACTTGGGTTTACAGTGTTGCGTTGAAACCAACAAAACTGCTGGCATCACAACAAAGCTTAGTGGAGGTGGCATGTGATATATTTATGCTGTTGACTCAACATCTAGAATCCACTGGATGTTGCGATTTGCATCAATACAGAAGTTACATTTACTTATTGCGTTAGTCCCACACAGGTTGATAGGTAATTCACATTCTACAATGTCTTATTGATCTGGTGGTGGCAGCTGGATTCACAGGCGACCTCCTGAATCATTGTGCTGTTAGGTGTCATTTGAAATTGAGGAGGAGGCGGAAGTATGGCTGGTAAAATCTGACAAGCTGCGTTGACACATTAACCTGTGCAGTAAAGGCCTGCTCGGGTATGAAATTGAAACCCGACCCGGGCCCGACCCAACCACATCCACCTGACCCGGACCCGAGGCCTTGATTTTTTTTTTTACCGCACCCGACCCAACTCGACTTGACCCGACTACCATAATAAAGTTAATTATATCAAACAGGTTATTGTGCTCTACCTTGTTCAAATGTTGTGATCCTCCATTCCAGCAGCACGTTTCCTGCCTTGACGCCCAGCTGAATGTTCAAATATTGTAGATTACTTCCCTCCCTGAGCAAGGCAGCACTGTGTCCACGTTCAACCCGACCCATGTCATCGGGTCTGGTTGGGTTTGGGTCAGGTAGCCATACTTTACTGTGCAGTTGGGAATCAGGCTGTAAGTGGCTATGGGAGATGACTTGGAGGACTGGAAAAGGACTGGGATTTTGCATCAATCAGGAATTGTCCTTTACCAGTTCTACAGGCCTGAGGGAGATGAAACTTTTGCTTTTTCATTTGTTCATGGGATGTGTTCATTCTTAGGATGTGGGTGTTGCTGGCAAGGCCAGAATTTATGCCTACCTAATTGCCCATAAGAAGGTGGTGTTGAGCCGCCTTCTTGAACTGCTGCAGTCCATGTGGTGTAGGTGCACACACAGTGCTGCAAGGAAGGGACTTCCAGGATTTTGACCCAGCTACAGTCAAGGAAATGCATCGCCGTTCAAAGTCATGATGGTGTGTGATTTGGAGGGGAACTTACAGGTGGTGATGTTCCCTTGTCCTTCTAGGTGGTAGAGGTCGTGGGTTTGGAAGGTGCTGTCGAAGGAGCCTTGGCAAGTTTCAACAGATAGCCAGGGTGGAGTGGCAAGGTGGTGGTGGGAAGAGGAAGGGATAAAATGGGATGGATGGAGGAAAGATAGGAAAAATGAGAATTTTTAAATTTTTCCTTTTGGAAATGATCACATTCATGTATTATCCTAAAAAGCTTTTTTGTGAATTTAGTCAATTGCACAGGTTTTAAGAAATTGAAGTTGATTTCAATCAATCCCTTGCTTTGGAAACAAGATCCTGAAACTGGGAAAGGTAAGGGGGAACCAGTGACAAAAATCGGACTGCAATTTATTTTCACTTTCGGTAACTGGTATGTTTTACAGATGACATCATATATTAACTGGAATTGTGTAGAAGGAATGTGGTCAGTCTGGTTTGGAGCAGGAATTTAGATGATAAGCAAGTGGAATGTAAAAAAAGTTTATCTATTCCCCTGTTTTGTATCTCTTGGCACCTGGTGACCTCAATGCACCTGTAGCAGGTATGCAGAAAGTCTGCTAACCCTGTCACTGCTAAACCAGCGTTTATTGACTCATTTGCTTATCTCAGCAATGTGATATTTGATATTGCGTCTAACTATTGTATACTGAGTTATGGATGTAGAAAGTTTTGATGTGTTCTATACATTTTGAAATTTGAAGACACTGAAGTGTAAATCCCCTGCAAAACGTTATCTTCCTGAATTCCCGTTATGTGGATCTGGGGAAAACTCCATGCCAGGAGCACGAACAGAATTCACCATCTAAGGTGTCAAATAATTATTACACAATATTTCTAAATTTAAATTTGTCATAATTGGGCAAAAGACCAGGTCATGCACCACAATCAACAGGTCCCTCCCTCAGCTGGGCTATTACAATTGGCTTCAGGACCCAAGGAGTGAGAGTGAAGGAGAAAAGCAAAAATCAGCTTGGGTTTCTGTTCCTGGTATCTAGCTGGTAATGTGCCTAAAACATCATAAAACCTTCAAAGGCACTTCATGTAGGAAGAAAAAACAAAGCAATAGTAGAAGAGTTAGGAGAGTTGACCAAAAGAACAGTCAAAAAGATTGTTTATTTTTTAAGGAGGCTGCTGCAGGTCGAGAGAGAAATAACAAGACAAAGAAGTTTAGGGAGGGAGTACCAGACAGATTTTTTTAAAAAAAGAAAAACTGCATTTACCACGTGCCTTTACAATTGCAAATTACATTTTGAGGTGCAACCATTGTTAGGCTAATAATGGTAGACAATTTGCACATAGCAAGGTTCTACAAATAGCAAATGAATGGATGGCCAGGTAACCTCTTTCTGGTAGTGTTGGTTGAGGGGGGAATACTAGACAGAGGAATAATGGACAAGAGCATAGGGATTTGTAAATAAAGAATAATTTTTAATTTCATGCAGTTGGAAAACAGGGAGAAGGTGAAGACAGCAAAGACAAGGGTAATGAATGAGATGGACCTAGTGTGGGACTTTTTTCATTCATGGGATGTGAGCGTTGCTGGCTAGGCCAGAATTTATTGCCCATCCCTAATTGTCCTTGAGAAGGTGGTGGTGAGATGCCTGCTTAAACCACTGCAATCCTTGGGATGTAGGTACACCAACAGTGCTGTTAGGAAAGGAGTTCCAGGATTTTGACCCAGTAACAGTGAAGGAACGGCAATATAGTTCCAAGTCAGGATGGTGAGTGGCTTGGAGGCGAAATTGCAGGTGGTGGGGTTCCCATGCATCTGCTGCCCCTGTCCTTCTAGATGGTAGAGGTCATGGGTTTGAAAGGTGCTGTCTAAGGAGGCTTGGTGAGTTGCTACAGTCCATTTTGTAGATGGTACACACTGTTGCCGCTATGCGTCAGTGGTGGAGGGAGTGAATGTTGAAGGTGGTGTATCAGCTGTCAATCAAGCAGGTTGCTTTGTCCTGGATGGTGTCAAGCTTCTTGAGTGTTGTTGGAGCTGCATACGTCCAGGCAAGTGAAGAGTATTCCATCACATTCCTGAGTTGTGCCTTGTAGATGGTGGACAGGCATTGGGGAGACAGGAAGTGAGTTACCCGCCACAGAATTCCCAGCTTCAGACCTCCTCTTGTAATAACAGTATTTATGTGGATGGTCCAGTTCAGTTTCTGGTCAATGGTAGCCCCCAGGATGTTGATAATGGGGGATTCAGCAATTTGTAATGCCATTGAACATCAAGGAGAAATGGTTAAATTCTCTCTTGTTTGAGATGTTCGTTGCCTGGCACTTGTGTGGCGTGAATGTAACTTGCCCACTTACCAGCCTAAGCCTGGCTATTGTCCAACTCATGCTGCATCTGGACACGGGCTGCTTCAGTATCTGAGGAGTCACAAATCATGCTGAACATTGTGCGATCATCACCGAACATCCACACTTTGGACCTTATGATGGAGGGGAGGTCATTGAAGCAGCTGAAATGATTGGGCCTAGGACTGGAGGAGTACAAATGAGTTTTGGATGAGTTGAGTTTGTGTTGGGTGTAACCTGGGAGGCTAGTGAGTAAGTAATAGGAAAGTCCTGTATCAAGGTAACTAATGCTTGAATAATGTTTCACATCAGGAGGAGAGAGGCATGCAATTTAGTAGAAGTAAGTGACCTCGCCACTGGATAGTGAATGGGTTTGAAGCTCAGATCTGGAGTGAACAGGATACCAAGGTTGTGGACTAGTCTGGTTTAACCTGAGTGAGGAACCAGAAAAGGGGATTTTTTTTTCTTAATTCATGTGGGCACTGCTGGTAAGACCAGCATTTATTGCCCTTGAGAAGGTGTTAGTGAGCTGCCTTCTTAAATTCAACTGAATGTCTTGCTCTGCCATTTCAGAGGGGGTTAAGAGTCACCCACAATGGTGGGTCTGGATTACATATAGGCCAGCACTGGGGAAGGAAATCTGCTGTCCTTAGCTAAAGGACATTAGTGAACCACTTGGGTTTTTATGACCATCCAGTAGTTTCATGGTCACTATTAGTGATGCTAGCTTTTTATTCTGGATTTACTTAGTTGAATTTAAATTCCTCAGCTGCCATGGTGGGATTTGAACTCATGTCTCCAGATCATTTAGTCCAGATCTCTGGAGTCCTAGTCTACTACTATGCTACCGTACTCAATGGATGAAACTGGGAGCAAGGGTATGGACTTCAGGACTGAGATAGTCTGGCTTCAATTTTCCCAATGATAAGTTGGAGAAAGTTCTGCTTGGCCCAGGACTTGCTCTTACATAGTTAGTCTGGCAACATAGATGACCTTCTCCTCCCACTCTGGGCTTGCTGCACACTCTGCTCTGAGGTCCCTTTCAGAGCTGACCTTGTATCAGAAACTAGTACTCTGTTTATTTTTGAAGTTTCTCTCCTTCCCCGAGGTGTGGACTGTTGTTGGGTCCGTCCCATTGGTTCCAGCCATTGCTCAGTTTGTTTATTTGTGCAACTAGACAGTGAATATCAGCAAACTACTAATCACTCTGGCCACTTTTGTGTATATTTTCTTGGAAATAATGATTATAAGTCTTAATTTTATAAACTGATAGAGAATATCATAGCAGCCACAACTGAACTTCAACCTGGTGATGTTTGGTGCAGCACTATGGAAACTGTAGCTAGGGCTTTCTGAAATAACTTTTTATTATATTGTACTTTACACTTGGTGTGCAGATGATAGCACACATGTTACACTCGGCTTGGGCTGGGTTAGTAAACCATTTAATTGTATATCCTTAACCATGTAAACATACACTGTTGTGGCATGGAACATGATAACTGATATGGTCAAGAAAAGAGCTGCATTTAATGACTTGTACACATGCCTGTTCCAATTATAATTGTGAGAATGAAGACGTTCATAGGCAAATTTTCAGAATCTTTTTTTTTACATGATTGACATTGATAACATTTTGTGAAGTTTCTTAATCTAGAAGTGCTGGGATGATCCGAGGCTTATGTACTACTAGACTGGCTATTGGCAGGCTTTAAACAGACTCAAATGGAAATGTGCCAAGTTCATCCATTGCTACAGGTGTCATTTGGGAGAGCTATGTAATTGAAATTTAAAGGGATGGGGACAATTAAAGGGGAGCATCATTATAGGGGAACTCTTTACCAGCCTTTGCCAAAGCTGAAAGAGCAGAAAAGACCTAGAAGAAGCAGGCAAAATTGAATTGACAACAGCATCCAAGGTGCAGGCATGAGTGTTCAGGTCAGTGCTTGGAGATGTGTTGCAGGAAGTAATTGTAGGCAGGATGGTCCTCTATGCCACTCTACACATCAACTCAATTGATTAGCATGCCTGCAAAGAGGTAGAGCCAAGTTTGAGGTCACAGCCATCAATATCACTAGAAGCACTAGCCTATGCGGCATGATTGCTGCATGTAAATGGCACAGCACTGATTCTCCTTCCTGCTGACCCAGACACTGAGGAGATATTCCCCATGCTCATCAGGTAGGTATGCCAGGTCCTGCATAAATGGTGGCAGCTTGACAGTGGTTAGTCGGGCAATGTCATCTTTTGAGCACCCTGGCCTGGCCTCTTGCATGCGGTGCTCTGAAGGCATGATTTTTTTTTATTATTCGTTCCTGGGATGTGGACATTGCTGGCTAGGCCGGCATTTATTGCCCATCCCTAATTGCCCTTGAGAAGGTGGTGGTGATCTGCCTTCTTGAACCGCTGCAGTCCATGGTGTAACATGACTGGAGTCCTTTTGAGGAAGCGTTAAACATTAAGGCTAGTCAGGCATTCACATATCTCCGTGTCTGTTGTCTCTGCTTCCAGCACTAATCATTTATCAAAGTGAATTATGTTCACCTCTATGATATTGGTAGATTGGCAAGGAGCATCATTTGGCACCTGACCTGCCTGGCAGGAGATCCAGATTCTTGAGCAATGCCATGAATGAATCTCATAGGCATTCTTTAGAAGTATGCTCATTTCTTTGCACACCAAGAGAATAGGAATTTTAGGGAAGGTGTGGTTAACAATTTCACAAAGGAGGATTGTTGCACTCCCCTACCGACTCTGCATTTATTCAGTAATTGGCTGAGTTACACAGACCGAGTGTCCCAGGCTAGATTCTCAATCTGTTCTAAGTTAGGTTATCACATTCACAAAATGTTACATTACATTTAGCTTCCATGTTATTGAATTAAGGAGAAAGTTTCTCTGGGTTGCAGCTTCCTATCACTATTCAGTGATCTCGCCCCTTTATCCCCACGCCCCAAATTTAACAGATTGGGGAGGATCGTGAAATTTTAAACTATGCAAGGTAGGAATAGACTGGATGTGAAGCAGTTCTTTTCCAAAGAGTAGTGAGCCTCTGGAATACATTGCCAGCTGGTGTCATGGGTGCTGACTTTCTGCATGCCTAGAAGAGGGAGCTGGACCAGTTCTTGACTGGGTCAGAGATTATATCATACTGAGAGTAAATGTCTTTACAGTAACACTTGACCCATGTGATCTCCTGGACTCGTTTCAATTGCCTGAAGGGGTGAAGTGAGGCGGTGATGTGGGGGTGGTGGGAAGTATCTCATCATGATTCTTTTCAGTATGCCCCTGGGGTACAGGCTGTTCTTGTAGCTGAGGACCTCACACAGCTCCTATCCTAAGAGCTGAAATACCATTTACTGTAAGTGTGGTGTCACGCTGGAAGGATAGGACACTGCCTCTATTCTAATCCCCGCATGTCCTATTCTCCTCGGTACTCAAGTGTCAGAAGACTATTGCTTTAAGAAAAACTGAAATTATAATTATAGTAAGCAAAGGTTGATGGTTGCCGCTTCCTATTCCAAGGATTGGCTTAGGCTTAAATTCAAGGTGTGTGATTATGAAATTCAATCTAGATGTAACACACCTTGTTGATGAAAACCTGAATACAGTCTTGTGCTGTTGATCAATAGCCACTGATATACAGTACAAGTCTGTACTAGAATTTCTTTTGCCTGGAGGAGAAATCTAATAATTGAATTTGTGGAGTCGTCTATATTCCCATGTGCACAACGGCTGTTCATTTTGACCTGATTTGCTTTAAAGGGTTAGTGTAAATGTGTAGAGCAGATTTAGTTGCTGGGGATTATAGAATATAGCACTGCAATAGCAGTTAATGGGCAGTGTGCTTTAGGGCTGCTGGTAGATCAAATCCAGTCAACACAGCCAATTATGCATTAGAGAGTCTAATCAAAATTTCTGAATTACAAGTTCTGTGTTAACCTACTCAAAGGAGAAAATGAAGGATAGGGAGTCTGATTATGGTAACTGTTGGAACAACCTGTTTATGACTCTAATCGTATCAACTTGCTCTTGCCAAAGGAGGAGGAATCTGGAATAAAAACAGACAGTGTTGGAAGTACTCAGCAGGTCTGACAGCATTTGTGGAAAGAGACAGAATTAACATTTCAGGTTGATGACCTTTCATCAGAACTCTGATTCTTGTCTCATTATAGGAATGCACACAACAAGAAATTATAGTGCCTTTTAGCCTAGAAAAAAAAAAGTCCTGAGATACTTGATTTTTTCCCCCAAAAATATGCTTTATTTATAAAAATCTGTATATTAAAAAAAAAAAATGCATTACAAAACAGTTCAAAACAGCACCAAGTTGACATTCCAAAAAGTGTAAAGGAAATCAGTTTTCTTCGATACAGGAGTGAGTTGCCTCACAACCCTTCCATTCTATATGCCATGTACATTTTACAGCAAACCCATATTTGGTGTATACAGCCCGAGGGGTTTCCCATGGGTCCAACCCCTCAGTTCACTTTGGGAGGACCTTACACAGTGGTCTTTCCCCATTGACCCTGTGCAGCAGTTGCCCCAAGCTTTAGTGCGTCCCTCAGCACGTAGTCCTGGACCTTGAAATGTGCCAGCCTGCAACACTCAGTCGTGGACAACCCTTGTGCTGGAAGACCAGCAAGTTTCAGGCACACTAATGAGCGTCTTTCACTGAATTGATGGTCCTCCAGCAGCAGTTGATGTTTATCTCGGTGTGCATCCCTGGGAACAGCCTGTAGAGCACAGATCACAGAGCTGCTTGGGATGAAGCTCGACAAAAACCACTGCATCTCTTTCCACACCTGCTTTGCAAAGACACATTCCAGAAGGAGGTGGGCAACTGTCTCTTCCCCACCACAGCCACCTCAAGGGTAACATGTGGAGGGGTGAGATTCCGGGCATGCAGGAAGGATCTGACGGGGAGGGCCCTTCTCACCACCAGCCAAGCTACATCTTGGTGCTTGTTTGAAAGTTTCTGATAATGAGGCATTCTGCCAAATGACTTTGGCAGTCTGCTCGGGGAAGCTGAGATACTTGACATTGACATAATCGTAAAAATGGATGCTGAGCCTAAGAAAGAGAGATTGGGATGGGTGACCCATTGGTCAATTAGGTGCATTTTAAGGTGAAAGGGAGAGGAAGAGGGACTTTCATAGAGTGGGCTTTATATGACTGAAGGAATAGCCGCCAATGGTGTGAAAAGGAGAAGTAGAGGCTGCAGTCAGAGCAAGTCAAAAGAAGATGGGGGTTATCTTTGCAGCATGTTTCTGGAGTAGTGTGATCTTTTGGGCCAAAGGGCGGAAGCATTGAATAAGAGGCTGGAGTCAGAGCAATACAGTTTGGGGGTTGGTGTCGAGCTGGAGGAGGTTGCGGAGATTGGTGCAGGTGATGCAATGAAGGGATTTAAACACATGGATGAGAATTTTTAAAATTCCGGCACTGTGGGGACTGGTGTCAAAGTATATTAGTAAGGATAGGAGTGATGGGTCAGTGGAACTTAGTGGCAGAAAGGATATGGGCAGCAGGGTTTTGGATAAGCTGAAGTTTGCAGGGGGTTGGGGTTGGAGGGAGCAACTTGGAAAGCATTGAAAGAAAGAACTTGCATTTATATAGAGCCTTTCACAACTTCGGGACATCACAAAGCATTTTACAGCTAATGAACCACTTTCAAGTTTGTTGTAGAGTAGGAAATTGGGCAGCTAATTTGCACACAGCAAGGTCTCACAAAAGTGATGTTATTTATAATGATCTGTTTTAGTGATGTTGGTCAAGGGTTAAATATTGGCCAGGATGCCAGAGGGATCGCCGTGCTCTTCACAAATAGTGCCGTGGGATATTTTACATGCCGCTGAGAGGGCAGATGGAGCCTCAGTTTAACGTTCCAGCTGAAATGTGGCACCTCTGACAGTGCAGCGCTCCCTCAGTACTGCACTAGAGTGCCAGCTTGGATTGTCTGCTGACGTGTCTTGAAGCCACAGCCTTCGAGAGTGCCACTGAGCCATGGCTGATCCCTAAATTGGAGTAAGGAAATCTGGATGTGATTGAGGTATGGATTGGGTCTGCACTTACCATGCCAGTAAGGAATTGACTCCAATGGGTAACATTTATAAAAGGAATACGTGAAGATGAAATGCTTTCTCTTGCAGAATTTGGAAGGAATGATGGGCCCAAGTTATCCTTATCAACCTCTTCTTACAGCTCCAGGCCAATGAAAATGTTTTCCTGCACACACTTTGCACGCTGCTTCACATTTTCAAAGTGTTCTTCCTGCTAAATTACAGATTCTGGTGATTTGTCACAAACTGCTGCTAGAATACAATGTTTCTCCACTGCGAGATAATGATCTCTCTACCTGTGCAGGTAAAACTCTAATGGAATGCCTACCCATGAATCATGACATTTGTATTCCTGCATTGTGTTGTCTTTTGTCTTCTGGAACACAATAACCTTTGAGGGAGAAGGAAGGAATTGGGCCGTGCGGTGGTGCGGATTTGCGGAAAACACAATTTCTAATTGAGAAACCAATTGCAAGGAAGGGCGATGTTCAATTTTTGCTGTGACAAACTGTTCCAAGTTAAAAGTGCAGTTCCAGAAACGAGGATACCTTTCTATTGTCAGCTGCCTTTCCCCCTTTTTATGCCTCTGTAACCTCATTCATAAGGGTCGTGAATGCGTCTCCTTTTGTTCGCTCTGCATACTTTCAAAGCAATGCAAACAAAAGGCATTGAAAAGAGTGTGACAGTTGTTTTGAAATCTCGGGGGTAGGAAGGGTCAGCTCGGGGAAAGGGTCTGCTTCTCAAATCGCCCCTTTTGTCTTGGTAATTGGATTCCAGCTGATTGGGGGCCCTGGAGCCTGGTGGGTGAACGGTGTGAAGCAGAGAATCTGTGGGCAGGCACAGAGAGCGGGAATGATTGCTGCAAACGCGTCTTGTGTGTTATCTCCAGTAGTAAACGCTATCTTTATTGCCATTGGCTGTTGCATAGCAGCTGCAACGCAGTGACTTACAAAATACTCCAACCTGAGACATCCAAGTAGCAAAAGTCTACCAACAGCAACCTACCTATGTGTACACAGCAGTGAGGCATCTCCATTGAACAATACACTGGAGATTGGAGTAGGGTACAAATGGTCACCTGGCAATATCTGTGATCTACAGCACTGAAACAGGCCCTTCAGCCCACCGAGTCTGTGCAACAACTACCCATTTATATTAATCCTACATTAATCCCATATTCCCTACCACATCCCCACCTTCCCTCAGTTCTCCTACCTACCTACACTAGGGGCAATTTACAATGGCCAATTTACCTATCAACCTGCAAGTCTTTGGCTGTGGGAGGAAACTAGAGCACTCGGCGGAAACCCACGCGGTCACAGGGAGAACTTGCAAACTCTGCACAGGCAGTACCCAGAACCGAACCCGGATTGCTGGAGCTGTGAGGCTGCGGTGCTAACCGCTGTGCCATTGTGCTGCCCTGTGCCAATCATTGCGGGATTGTTTAAATGTAATCCGATATAGTGCTGCTAAAGAAGTTCTGTATAACAGATCATTTTTAAAATCCAGTTTCTCCCCGCACACTTGTTCTCTCCTCTCAAGGCGCTGCTTGATGCTGAGGAACAGTTAGTACCATAAGCAACAGCAACCCAAGTGACCCCAGACAATGTTGGCAGCTTGTTTGGCTTGTGACTGTGTTCCAGCTGAGCCTGATCTCTTTCTAATTTCACCTCCCCAAAATTCTGTATTGAATCTTGTCCAATTTACCACAAAGTGGCACATTGTCAGGAATGATGCTAGTTGTGCAAAAGGCAATGATGGGAGCATAGTTCAAACTTGAATATGGGTTTGTGTTAGTGAAAAGGCTTGAGCTTCAGATGCCTGTCTGCTTAACATATCAATTGGTTGATTTGTAAAACGATTTTAACGACTGATACTGGATAGCTGACATTAACTGCTGTCCTTTTTTGGGGGAAGTTAGGCAGAGTCCTTTGCATATTTGTTTATACTGGCTCTCATGCTTTGATATAGGTTTGAGGGTCCAGCCTTTCAGAAGTAACAATGAAAGATTGGGTCCCTGCTGGATGCTTAAGCGGGAGATTGAGCTCAACAGATCAACACATATCCATCTGGGAGCAAGATTAAGGTTGCTTTGTTGGATAATATAATCTGGGTAATGGATTTAACTGGTGCTGATATTTTTGTTCATCTTTGTGACGAGAATGAAAGCACAAGGACAGGAAAAGAAAACTATAATTAACAAATTACCTATCCCCAGATTAGGAACGGGAAAATTGGCAGAGGTTCCGACTCTTAGATGTTATTCAATGATCTTTTTCTACTGCAGATGCACAGGTATTGGGTGAGAGCAAGATTTAGATTTGCCTCTAATGGCCCTCCTGCAGTTGAACAGCATGCTGGTACTCATTGTTGAGGTTCACATATGAATAACAACCACTTGGGCGAGGCATGGGAAGTGAGTGGTGACTGTGAAACTGCACCTAGCAAAGAATCAACAGATTCAGGAGGTGGAATTGGCAAGTAGCAAGTGGGGTGGGAGGGGGAAGCGATGTTCAGTAACAGTGCAGAAACATTGCTGAGCTTTAATATAATGGTAGATGTAAATGATGTATCATTCAGTTTGCTGAGCAGGGCAGATGTAAATGGAGAAACTTTCCTGCTTGAATCTGGATAATACATTTGAGTGTTAGGCAAGGGTCAGAGAATCTGTATAATGGGAGGAGGAATGGGAAGTGATCAGGCACATTGTAATTCTATGCTTGGATTAGGCACGCATTCACTCAGTCGGCGGGACAGAATTTCAAGACCCCGACTCTGCTGTCTCATGTTAAAAGTGCTTCCATCTCAGCAGGTGCTCGGATGCTTTCATGGTTGTCAGGCTTACTGACTGACTGAATTGGAGAAGCCAGAATGCAGCCTTGCAACGGCTAAACTGGAATTGTTAAACTTCAGCTAGTTTGGTAGTAAACCTTACACACTGGAAACCTTAGCTCATAAAGCTTAATAAGACGCCACAAAAGACTCACTGACAGCCTTTCATATGATAGCAAGATGCAGGTAATAAAGACCCTCGACTGATGAATTTCCTTAGTGAAGAAGCTTTGTAAGGAACATTCAATTATAATGTGTGTGTGATTTGGGAGGGGGTGCACTTCAGAGAGTATGCTAATGCAGAAACATTTTTCAGCAGGGTATTCTAATGTGTGTGGTACCTCTCACATTCCCTTCTCTCTCTCGCTCCCCACCCCCGCCCTTTCAGGTCACTTGAGATTTCATTGTGTGGATTGATGAACCGCTTCCCATAATGAGTTTGGCAAGCTATACAGTGGATGTTTTGAGATGCAGATTCTAATAAACAGCCTGCATTAGGAGTGTCCAAGCTTTTTTCTGTCTTTATGTGGGCCATCAAAGTGGGCACTGGAGTTTTGGTATATAAAATCTAAATCAATCTTCCGTTTAGTCTGCATATATTTCAAGTTGCTGATACAAACAGAGCTATATGTTCAGATTTTGGATTTGTCCACTAAAGTTCCAAAGAAAAAAGTTCTTTCATAAGAACATTAGAAATAGGAGCAGGAGTAGGCCAGTTGGCCTCTCGAGCCTGCTCCACCACTCAGTAAGAACATGGTTGATCTGATCTTGGCCTCAACTCCACTTTCCTGCCTGTTCCCCTTTGACTCCCCTATCGTTCAAGAATCTGTCTATCTCTACCTTGATTATATTCAATGACTCTGACTCCATAGCTCTCTGGGGTACAGAATTGCAAAGATTCATGACCATCTGAGAGAAGAAATTCCTTGTCAGTGTGTGAACCAGGGCTCAGTCGGTAGCATTCTTGCCTTTTGAGTCAGAAGGTTGAGGGTTTAAGTCCCACTCCAAGAGTCGAACATAAAAATCTAGGCTGAGACTCCATTGCAGTGCTGAGAGAGTGCTGCATTGTCACAGGTGCTGTCTTTTGGATGAGCCATTAAACCAAGGCTCAGTCTGCTCTCTTAGGTGAATGTCAAAGTTCCCATGGCACCATTGTGAAGAACAGGGAAGTTATTCCTGGCGTCCTGGCCAATATATATAGCGCTCAATCAACATTACAAACCACAGATTATCTGGTCATTATCACATTGCTATTTCTGAGAGCTTGCTGTGGGCAAATTGGCTGTCACGTTTTGTGCTTTATAACAGGGACTGCATTCGAAAGTACTTCATTGGCTGTAAAGCACTTTGGGACATCCTGTGATTATGAAAGGTGCGCTATGAATGAAAGACGTGTCTTTTTTTTATGTGTTTCTCAAACTGGATTGCAATGTTCAGGGGCCATATGTGGTCAGACAACAATCTGAACATCCCTGGCTTACACACTGCAAATAATTGGGATATATTGGGATAATTGGCAAATAAATGGGAAATTGTTTGTTTTATGAGATACCCAACGACAACCGTTTTAAGACCTCTGCACTTACATTTGAACTTGTTTATGGAAGTGATAAATTAGTTGCTCATTCTTTACCATGGTCCTTTTTCATAGTTAAATCAACAAGAGGGAAAAATATACTTGACCTCGTCCTCCCCAATCTGCCTTCCACAGATGCATCAGTCCATGACAGTATTGGTAGGAGTGACCACCGCACAGCCCTTGTGGAGACGAAGTCCCGCCTTCACAATGAGGATACCCTACATCATGTTATGTGGTACTACCAGTGTGCTAAATAGGATAGATTTTGAACAGGTCTAGCAATGCAAAACTGGGCATCAATGAGGCGCTGTGGGCCATCAGCAGCAGCAGAATTGTAAGCAACCACAATCTGTAACCTCATGGCCCGGCATATCCCCCACTCGACCATTACCATCAAGCCAGGAGACCAACCCTGGATCAATGAAGAGTGCGGGAAGGCATGCCAAGAGCAGCACCAGGCAAACCTCAAAATGAGGTGTCAACCTGGTAAAGCTACAACACAGGACGATCTGCGTGCCAAACTGCATAAGCAGCATGCGATCGACAGCTAAGCGATCCCATAACCAATGGATCAGATCTAAGCTCTGCAGTCCTGCCACATCCAGCCATGAATGGTGGTGGACAATTAAACAACTAACTGGAGGACGTGATTCCACAAATATCCCCATCCTCAATGATGGGGGATCCCAATACATCAGTGCGAAAGATAAGGCTGAAACATTTGCAACAATCTTCAGCCAGAAGTGCCAATTTGATGATCCATCTCGACTTCTTCCTGAAGTCCTTAGCATCACAGATGCCAGTCTTCAGCAAATTTGATTCACTCCGTGTGATATCAAGAAATAACTGAAGGCACTGGATACTGCAAAGGCTATGGGCCCTGACAATGTTCCGGCAATAGTGCTGAAGACCTGTGCTCCAGAACTTGCTGCGCCCCTAGCCAAGCTGTTCCAGTACAGCTACAACACTGGCATTTACCCTGCAATGTGGAAAATTGCCCAGGTATGTTCTGTACACACAAAGCAGGACAAGTCCAACCCGGCCAATTACTGCCCCATCAGCCTACTCTCAATCATCAGTAAAGTGATGGAAGGTGTTATCGACAGTGCCATCAAGCGGCACTTGCTTAGTAATATCCTGCTCAGTGATGCTCAATTTGGGCTCCGCCAGGGCCACTCACTCATAATTACAGATGTTCCTTTATTGCATGTATCTTTAATTTCCTGTTTAATGCCATTCCCAGCATCACCACTACAGTTTGGGAGTCTATATACAACCCCCATTAAAGTTTTTTGCCCCTTTAGTGTTTCTCAGCTCTACCCATACAGATTCCACATTGTCAGAGCTAAAATCTTGCCTCACTATTGCGCTAATTTCCTCTTTAACCAGCAATGCAACTCCACCGCCTTTTTTGCTTTTTGTCTGTCCTTCCTAAATACTGAATATCCCTGGATGTTCATTTTTCATCCCTGGTCACCTTGCAGCCATGTCTCCGTAATCCCAATTATGTCATATCTGTTTACATAATGTTGTTTTGCCTCTAAATATTTGGTGTAGGATTTGACAATAACACTGCCCTCTCAGGATAGAACCAGAAAATGCTGGAAATACTCAGCAAATGCTCTGCACTAAAGGGACTGTTTAGCTATCAAAACTCACACATGTCAGAAGCATTGACAAGTTTGGGTTCGTTTGTGCATCTAAAATCTCTGCAGTGTACACAGTCCTATTGAGCTGTTTCTACCATCTTCCAAGCAGTAAAAACTGGATTGACATATGGGTGATGGTGATGAATTTCATTGAATAACACAAGGTGAAGAGAGCTTGAGAATTGCATCGCAACATCTTTTTTTAGAAATGGAATGACCTATAATTACATTTTATATATTAATTGCAAATTGTTGATTTTGGATGTAGATATATCTACTATGTTAAAGGTGTTTATATGCAGGTGATTAAGTGTAGTGGGCTCCTGAGACAGTTCCCCATGCAGTGAGTTAACTGGTCTTCCTGGGAGAGGGTCTGAACAAAAGCAAAGATAGAAAAATACAATGACATAATGTGCAACACTGGACTGGATCTTGCGTTGGGCGGACGAGAGCTGGCCACCGGCGCTAAATCGGTGGCGAGCCCGCTTCCGCCTAGCC
Organism: Heterodontus francisci; assembly: GCF_036365525.1. Lineage (NCBI taxonomy): Eukaryota > Metazoa > Chordata > Chondrichthyes > Heterodontiformes > Heterodontidae > Heterodontus > Heterodontus francisci. The sequence continues at coordinate 23,859,958 of NC_090379.1, forward strand.
TGGGGATCCGTCCCGTATTTTATGGGTCCCCAGGCTTTAATTGTTCCGAGGCGGGACTTCTACCCACTTGAGAGAGGAAGTCCCACCTCACTGAGCTGCCGGCCAATCATCAGGCTAGCAGCGCCACTGGGAGCGGTGGCCACTGCTGGGACTGCAGCCCAGCTGAGAACATGGAGCCAGAACTGCAGGTAAGTTTGGATTGCCTCGCCGGGGGTAATTGGTCGTGCCCCAGCGAGGCAAGGGGGGGGCGTCTTGGCTCCTGGGGGTGGTTGGGGAAGCGGGGGTGTCAACTTAAGGGCCTTGATTTGGCCTGGGGCGGGCGGCCTCAGTAGAATATGGGGACTCTGAGTACAAATATTCTGGACCAGCTACCCATGTTGACTTTACTGAAACTGACAACAGCACATTCATACCCCCCAGAGCTTTAACCTAACAGTTTCACAATATAGTGACACTTTGATGGGTTTACAATATTTTAAAGGTGTTGGCTTTTGCTCTGTGGTACCACACTCTGCCTCTGAGTCAGAAGGTTGTGGGTTCAAATTCCACCTCAGAGGCTTGAGCACAAAATATACGCTGTCGTTCAAATGCTGTACCATCTTTCAGAGGAGATGTTGAAATGAGCTCCTGTTTGCCCTCTCAGGTGAACATTAAGGATCCCACTATTTGGAAGAACCGGGGAGTTCTCCCTGGTGTCCTGGCCAATATTTATCCCTCAACCAATGCCACTAAAACGGATTATTTGGCCATTATCACATTGCTGTTTGTGGGACTTTGCTGTGCTCAAACAGGCTGCTGCATTTTGTTTCTACATCACAATATTGACTACAATTCAAAAGCACTGGTTGGGAGGTGAGACAAAATGCAAGTGTGTTTTTTTTTCTCTTTGTTGGTTCCCAAACATTAAGTCCTATAGTGCAGGAAGAATTGTGTGTCTGTACCATGGGCTGCATGTCTTTAGGGTCAATGTATCGTCACGTTTACCACTCTTAGTGTTGTTATACAGCAGAATGAACACAGGCTTGTGAAGTCGTTGTCTTTCCATTGGGTTGGGGAATAGTGAGGGACATTTTACTACGTTAAAGGCACTATATAAATGCGAGTTTTTGTTGATGAGATGAGGGAAAAGATTTGCTTTCCACCTGAAAGGTGATGACTGAGCCCGCATGCGATTGGTAGCTCGTTGCAGAATAATTTATTAACTGCTTCCAGTAAAGACAGTGAACACCAAGTAGAACGATCAAAGATCTTTGTGTGTGACGGACTTGGCATGCTATTTAAATACCACTCAGATTACCACACTCTAAACAAGATCCTGATTCATCCTGGGGACAAACAAAGAACCTGACCCAGAGACTGTAAGGTCAGTATTTGTACAAATAAAATGTTCAGTGGCTGGAGGTTGGGTGCAAGCATGCAGCTGTCCCAGTCTCTCTCTGGCCCAGTCTCTCTCTGGCCTGGTCTGTTTCTATATGGGAGAGGCTGAATTTAAAGGGGCACTGTTTCCATGAAGCAAAGTATTGCCAAAATGTTCTGTTTTATTCCTTCTCTCTTCTCTCCCTGCCCACAAAGGAAGTTAAAGGTTTGCCAAAGACTTTTCATGTAGTTTTCCCATTAAGGGCAAGTGAATGTCCCTGATCTGTATAATATCAGATCCCAGTACTGTGCAGATTTACAGTAATCGTCATTCTCCAATAAGACCACTACTAGTTTTATGGTTTGCGGAGAGGCAAGAGAATGACTCACCTGCAGTTGGACTTCCGGGACTCCATTTAACTGATGCAGATTGGTATGTGCATTTTTTTTGACAGTGCATATTTTGCTTTATTTTGTAATGTTTCAATAAGATACATTGGATGCTCCTAAGGTAATTAAATTATGCTATTTGTCAAATTATTCCTGTTCAGTAAAATCCATCTATACTCATTTAAATACCGTGGCAAACTTCCAGAAGAGATCAGCAAAAGTAGGCTGTGTTAAGCAACTTAACTGTGCTTTTCTAATAGTGAGGGACATTTTATTACTTTAAAGGCACCATATAAATGCAAGTTTTTTGTGGATCACACAATCCTGGAACATGCCTATGGAGTTTATTGCAGAGGGGTTAGAGATGCTGGATTGAGCAGTGAGAAATGGTATGGGCTCGTTCTAAATTAGCAGTTGAGTGGTGTAGGGGAGGGGCGGTTTGGATTTATTGTTCATTCTTGTGAAGTGGCAGCAAAATTGCAGGTACAGATGAAGTAAGTGGGGTGTCAGTAACCACTAAGTTTGGAATATCCACCATTGTTCACTTGCCATCCTCTGTCTCTCTTGCTTGCCCTGCCCTCCAAAATTAAAAATCATATCTTCTTCTTTAGCTGCAAGGTTAAAAAGTGCAGGAATTAGTGGGAATGTACAAACCCAATTTGAGGCTGTCTTTTGGATTACTTTTCAATTCACATATGTGTCTGCACACTGCATTAGGATAAAGAAAGCACAAGGAAGTCTGCTGACGCATCAGCACAGAGCCTTGGCAATGGTGACGCACTGGATTGAGACCGCGCCCTCTGCTAAACACACACTCACTTGGGAATTCCCAGTCGTTAGCCATGCTGCTGTGGAGAGCAGATTCCCTTTGGGCAGACAGTTGAGTTATCCTTGGATTGAAAGTGGCATTCATGGAAGCAACAGATAAAACCGACGTGTGGCCCAGGGAGAATGGAATGATTTCAGTCCCTTGCATATATCATAGAATCATACAGCACAGAAAGCAGCCATTCGGCCCATTGTGCCTGTGCCAGCTTTTTGAAAGAGCTATCCAATTAGCCACTCTCCCCTGGTCTTTCCCCATAGTCCAGCATTTTTTTCCCTTCAAGTATTTATCCAAATCCTTTTTGAGTAAGGCACTTGCAAATGTTCTAATTCAGTTTATAAAAAAAAAAAGTTGCTGGCAAAGTTCAGCCGCAGTGAGAAGTTAACAGTGGAGTGACAGTGAGCATGCATGCGTGGAAGTTTAATACTGCTACCCACCAGTGCGTATGGCCTAGATCTCTGAGGAGACGTAAAAGATTGGTGTGAATGAAATCCGAGTCTATAGCGAGAATGAAGTGAGAATTGTAAATTAACAGCAGCATTAGAGTGGGCTGAAGTCCAGTGGATGGCTTTCTTTTAAATTGCAATTTGCTATATGGTTTCACAAGCAGGCCACTGTCGCTATGTGCTAGATTTCCACAAGGAGATTTCATAACCTTGCAATAATCATTGCAACAAAAGAACATTCAATAATCTGTGCAGACAGTGATGTATTTACAGGATAATAGTTGGCCAGCAGGGAGTTTCCCAGCATTAAAATAGAGCAGTTATGATGGGTACAGTGGGAGCAAAGCATGAGCAACTTCTGCATGTCAGAAGCCTGAGAGAGAATTACTGTCAGATATCTGTTCCTACTTTTATGGGTTGATTACATTCACATTGAGATCTGATAGACATAGGTGAAAGGATCATGTAGGCATCATGTAGGATATATTAATACGGTTAGATGAAGTCAAATGGGAGGAGGCTCATGTCGAGCATAAACACTAGCATGGATCAGTTGGGCCACATGACATGTTTCTGTGCTGTACAGTCTATCTATTACTGTTGTAAATAACATTACTCTATTTATAATCAATTCTGCAATCCTGCACTGTTCACTTCAACCCTTCCCCTCGTGGAACCTTCTTAATCTATTTAACGTTGGCAGGCAGTGAATAGTGGGATGCCGCAAGCATCAGTGGTGGGGCCTCAACTATTTACAATCTATATTAATGACTTAGCTGAAGAGATAGAGAGTAATGTGTCTAAGTTTGCTGATAAAAAGGAGGTGCAAAAGTAAGCTGTGGGGAGGACACAGAGGCTGCAAAGAGATATAGACAGGTTAAGTGAGTGGTCAACAAGATGGCAGATGGAGTATAATATAGGGAAGTGTGAAGTTGTTCACTTTGGTCACAAGAATAGAAAAGCAGAATATTTTTTAAAAGGTGTGAAACTTGTAAGTGTCGATGTTCAGAGAAACTTGGGTGTGCTTGTACAGGGAACGGAGAAAGTTAACGTGCAGGTACAACAAGCAATTAGGAAGGCAAATGGCATGTTGGCCTTTATTGCAAGGGGATTGGATTACAGGAATAAGGAAGTATTGCTGAAATTGTACAGGGCTTTGGTGAAACCACTTCTGGAATACTGTGTGCAGTTTTGGTCTCCACATTTAAGAATGGATATACTTGCATTGGAGGCAGTACAGCAAGGGTTTGTTAAATTGGTCCCTGGGATAAGGGGGTTGTCCTATGATGAGACGCTGAGTAATATATATTCTCTGGAGTTTAGAAGAATGAGAGGCAATCTCATTGAAACATACAAGATTCTGAAAGGGCTTGATAGGGTAGAAGCTGAGAGATTGTTTCTGCTGGTCGGCGAATCTAAAACACAGAGGCACAGTCTCAGGATTTAGGACTGAGATGAGGAGAAATTACTTCACTCGAAGGATTGCAAATCTTTGGAATTCTGTGCCCCAGAGGCTCCATCATTGAATATATTTAAGGCTGGGATAGATAGATTTTTAGTCTCTCAGGGAATCGAGGGATATGGCAAGTGGGCAGGAAAGTGGAGTTGAAGCCTAAGACCAGCATTGATTGTACTGAATGGCGGAGGGGACGGTTGTGCCCAGACACGCTCCGGGTTGGCTGTGGGAGCAGTTGGACCGAACCAGATATGACAGCAGGCGTCACCAGGCAAGCTTGCACATTTTTTCTCCCAGGCTACTCTCGGGTGCCTGGGAGATAAATCCTCAATTCTGCGAGACTCACGGGGGTTGCTAACCCTAATGAATATTGTCACTGAGAGTAAAGAGGGTGATTGGGAGAAACTTTATAGTAATGCATGTAATGCTTTGGCACAAGAAATAGTTGAGGAAAAGTCAATTAGTGGAAATTTGATCAGCATTTAAAGCAAGATAAGGCTTTTGGGAAAGTGGTAAACAGTGGGATTGGTTTTGGATTGCTATATAAAAAAAAAAAGACCACAGCCAGCCCGGAGTGTGTATGGGCACAACCGGCCCCTCTGCTCACACACAATGGAGCTGTTTCAGAGGCGCTGAGCATTGTGGAAGTCTGGTGCCACCACTGCGGCCTCGCAGTTGGTTATCAGATATCACATGATCACAAGACAAGAAATAGGAGCAGGAGTAGACCATATGGCCCATCGAGCCTGCTCCGCCATTCAGTACAATCAATGCTGGTCTCAGACATGTAGCCCAAACAGTCTCCAATTCTATAGTTCTATGATTATCAATTGCTCTTTCCTGATGACTTGAGTTTGGAGTATAACCATGTATTTTGCACATTGTGTTGTGTCATGACCTCAATAAATGGGTCATTATTCTGCATTTGAACAAATGCAGATCAAATTGCCAAGAAATGTTCTGCAAGGAATCACAAGCTCGGGGAGTGCCTTTCTTAAAAAAAAATTTAAAAATTATACTCTTGGAAGCAACTCTGCAAATCGTTGAGCTGAAATAAAAACAGAACGTGCTGGAAATACAAGTATTTTCTTTATTCGTTTTAGCATTTCAAGGAAGAATGATGTTTCAGATGTCGACCAGAATAATTCTCTTTTGGTCTTTTGCAAGACATTGTTAACATGCAAAAGAAGATGGCAGTGTGCTGCCTTGGCAACGGTCAATGCACTGTCTGCTGAGAAAGGGAAATGTGACTAATTGGACACCATTTTATGCCTTGGTGAATTCTGTGTAATGGGAGTAAATAGGGATTGATTTGGTCCTTCCCAGTTTTCTCTACACTGAAATTGGGTATTGATCTGGAGTTAACCATGTTTTATGTCTGCTGTTGAGGACCTGAGCTCTCACTTCATCTATGTGGAGTATATGAATGAAGGCTAGAAGTTCAGCAAGCAAGGGCTCTTTCAGATACAGAAGCTACTATGGGGAGAAAATGACACATCTCTTTCTCTCATGAAATAATTTCCACAAACATAACGAGATCTGCAAAGAAATGTTTAATGTGCCTTTAGCCTAACCATGAGCATTCAAACTGTTTCCAAAGATGGAGTAATATCCATTGTGGTTGTAGCAGCAAAGAGATGTTGTAATTAGGCTTCTGCCATTACTCTGATATTGATATCTCTGGAATGTTTCCATTGCTGGTGTCCATTTAGTCACTTGCTTACAAACAACGAACAGAATTCATGATTCACATCCTCAATACTAGCCTCTACATCCTCATTAGTACTGAGTGCTGATATTACATTTCCTTCTCTGTATGTAGCTCAAGCATGCCCATGTGGTTGTAACTTTTTTTTTCTTGTTTAAAAAAAAAAAGAGTATTTGGAGTTGGACCACCATGTTGTATTGTTACAATCATTAGATTTCCCTCACTGGTGCTCCTTTCATATTTCAATCGCATGCTGCACAGGAACCAAAGGAAGGGGCCTGTGAATGTTTATGCCTTCACTGTATATTGGTCACCTTGAGGGATTGGTCCACTTTACAACATAAACCTGTCAAAAAGCTAGATGGTAGTGCCCACCTTGAGTTATTTGCAATTTCCCAGGGGCTGCAAAACACTACAATAACTTGCATCGATATAGTGGCAGCAAAAGGGGCAGCAAAACATCCCAAGGCACCTCACTGGATCATAATAAGGGGAAAATTGACACCGAGCCAAAAAAGGAGATATTAGGACAGGTGACCAAAGGCAGAGAGGTAGGGTTTAAGCAGCGTCATAAATGAGGTGAAGAGGTTTCGCGAGGGAATCCAGATCTTAGTGTCTAGACAGCTGAAGGTATGCTCATCAATGGCAGGGCAAAGGGAGTGGGGCATGCCCAAGATTTGGAACACAGAGTTCTTTGAGGGTTGTAGGGCTGGAGGGGTGTTAGAGATAGGAATGGGTGAGGCCATAGAGGGAATTAGTGGACTGCGAGTCAGTGTAGGTTAGCGAGCCTAGCTTGAAAAGTATCCACCTGAAAGAGGCTGGGGTTTCACTTAAGAGGCTCAAAGGTATTAGAAATGCCACACACAACCACTGAGAGCCTTCCCTATCTATCAGGGAAATCCAACATGGCTTCCAGAAACCAGGATTGCATCTTATGAGTTGGATAGAATTGTTTTGAAGCAGTCACTAGTGGTAACTTGGTAGACATTGTTTACCTTGGCTTTCTGAAAGCTTTAATATGGTACCTCACAAGGCTTCTGAGGTAATCTGCTGCAATGAATTGTGAATTGGCTGAATGGTCATGGTAGAAAATTGTCAATGAATTTGGATCTGCTTGGAGACATATTTATCAATAAAATCCTGCCGGGATTGGTGTTGTGACTTTTTTGCTGCTTACTGTTTTCCCTAATGATCTAGATACAGGGGAATTATCTGCAATTTGCTGATGATAACACGATATATGCAAGAGTTGGGGGGTGTAGAAGATGCTCAGTGTGTTGGGGGAATGGGCCTGTGTCTGGCAAATGATAACTTTGAAAAATGTGTTGTTATGCACATGGACAGTTCTCACCCTAAATATACATATGCATAAGAGCTAGGTTCTGTGCTGTAACCATTCTCTGATTCGTACCCTGTAATATAAATTGTAGTCAATGGGATCTCCAAAACTAGTTTTGATTTGCCTAAAGGGGTTGGAGAGGAAGAGTCCAGATTTTCCCCTGTAATTAATGTTGGTTTTTATTATTTGATTTTTTTTTTCTTTTTATTTATTTGCTTTTTCGCCTTTCCTGGGAGATTACATGACTCCGAGTGGGATGGGAACTGTCTTTGTCATGATGCATAGGACATCACAAGTAGATGGGACAGACTAGATGGACCAGTGTCTTTTCCCCTTTTTCAGTTTTCGTATAGTTACATTTTACTCATTAATTTCGGAGTGGAGAGACACACTTGGACATTCCGGATGGAAACAGACCAGTGGTGTTCAGCTAAGTGAATTTCAGCTACATCAAGGTGACAGTATTCAAAAATATTCAGTCTCAGAAAATGAGCCTCATTAAAATGCACATTTCACAATTTTCCCCTTCCTGTTTTTTTTGGGCTTGTCTGTTTTGCTGGCTTCTGGATTACTGTATATCATTGCATCTTGCCCATCGGGATTACTGTTTGGGAAAATTACTTTCTCTCTTTCAATAATATTAGTTAGTTTATCCAGTGAGGTTAATTTCCCACTGTGACAGCCGTCTGTGTCTTGTCTGTCATGCTTTGCCTCCCGGGGAACAGTGAAGTTAAAGAAAGGTTTCCTTTTGATATGGAAATTTAAGGCAGAGATAACGGCCATAGTGTGCACAAGCGCCTTTGCACTGGAAGAGAAAGCAGGAGAGTGACTGCTGCCTGCACAGACAGTGGAGTCTGGTTGCAATATATTCTTCATTGATAACTCAATTGGACATCTATCACACCAAATGGCCTGTAGTCAGAGTGTAGCTGCAATAAATGTCATGCCAGCTGTTTAACTCTTCTGAGAGCTCAATTAGAAGGATGAGCTATCTGCGCCTGACAGTGAGTTTTCTTGCACTTATTCCTTTGTACCTGTGTGGAATGATTATCAAGCCTAGTAACAAGTTTTTGGATGAGTTCCATTGGAATTGAACAGTTAAGGGCGTCAACTCTGATGTTTAAGGTAGCAATCTTGGTGTAGCAGCAGTTTCCCTCTCCTCCCCACGGTGATAATGATGATCCCTGTTTCCTCAATGTTGAGGGTGACATTGCATATTGTATTACACTTGAGCTAATGCAATATTATTCGATTGCAGCACCTAGCTTGTACAGGAGTTGAGCTTGGTGTGAATTTGGCAGCTAAATATCATTAAACCAGATTATGTAGTTATTATCACATTGCTGTTTGTGGGAGCTATCAACATCCTAGGGGCTACCATTGACCAGAAACTGAACTGGAGTAGCCATATAAATACCGTGGCTACAAGAGCAGGTCAGAGGCTAGGAATCCTGAGGCAAGTAACTCACCTCCTGACTCCCCAAAGCCTGTCCACCATCTACAAGGCACAAGTCAGGAGTGTGATGGAATACTCTCCACTTGCCTGGATGGGTGCAGCTCCAACAACACTCAAGAAGCTCGACACCATCCAGGACAAAGCAGCCCGCTTGATTGGCACTCCATCTACAAACATTCACTCCCTCCACCACCGATGCACAGTGGCAGCAGTGTGTACCATCTACAAGATGCACTGCAGCAATGCACCAAGGCTCCTTAGACAGCACCTTCCAAACCCGCGACCTCTACCAACTAGAAGGACAAGGTCAGCAAATGCATGGGAACACCACCACCTGCAAGTTCCCCTCCAAGTCACACACCATCCTGACTTGGAACTATATCGCCGTTCCTTCACTGTCGCTGGGTCAAAATCCTGGAACTCCCTTCCTAACAGCACGGTGAGTGTACCTATCCCACATGGACTGCAGCGGTTCAAGGCAGCTCACCACCACCTTCTCAAGGGCAATTAGGGATGGGCAATAAATGCTGGCCTGGCCAGCGTCGCCCACATCCCATGAATGAATTTTTTTTTAAAAAGCTTGCTGTGTGAAAATTGGCTGCTGTGTTTGCTACATGACAGTCAAAAGTACTTCATTGGTTGTAAAGTGCTTTGGGTCATTAAAGGCTCTGTATAAATGCAGCAATCTCCATGTTTTCTTTACAGTTGTGTCCAGGATAAATGAATTGTGTAAACCCTTGTACAGGAATGGTGTAGCTCTCACACTCATGCCTGTGCAGTCTTGCTTAGTTCTGCCTTATAATTATCAAGGTCAAACCCATTAACGTCAGTGAAGTTTTATAAGGATAATGCTGAGGCTAATTGCAAACCTATTAAAATGAATAGAGCCATGTACCTAAATTGGGCTCTGCATTCAAATCATTTTATTTGAAAGAAAGTATTTGTTGCAAAAGACAATAAAGAAGTCCTCTCAAGTGACAAATTCTCTTGTGGTAAGTTTAAGAAGTCAGGAGATGCAAGGGACCCAGTGTAAACTTTTTAACCATCTTTGACACTGAGCTGAAGTTATACTCTAGGCATTGTCAAAAATCAATTGGTCATGTAAGTCAGCTGCCTTCAGGGGATCTCTGGGGTCAGGTTGGGCCTGCTCCATGGATAGAATTGGAGTGTAAATGCAACCAGGATTCCTTCTTTGGGGCACAGAAGTCCGAATGAAAAAAGAAAAATCTTAGCAAAAGGGGGGTTTATTTCAGCTGGGCCACACTTCAAAGTCCAGAGTTGAAAGGTTGGTTTTTTTTTCAAAAATACCAGTTGAACTTCTGTGACATTACTCACAAGAGGTGTAAGTTCTGGGATACTTACGTTGAAATGCAAACGTAGCCTGTTGTCCTGTGCAGCACTGCTCAGGTACATTGTGTGGAGAAGTAGTATAAGTAGGTCTGGAGGTAAATTAGTGTTTAACTATTTGAGTGGGAAGTTTACAGGCTGCCATCATGCTTATCTTCCTCATTTTTTAAAGGTATTTTTGACTTAAGAAGTGTAATAACAAAGTTGCATTTATATAGCATCTTTCACAATCTCAGGATGCCCCAATGCATTTCACGCCTATTATGTACTTGTGTTTGAAGTGTTATAATGTGGGGAAACACTTGCGCACAGCAAGGTCCCACAAACAGCAATGAGATAATAGGCGTAAATTGGCTGCTGCGTTTCCTACATCACAACAGTGATTACACTTCAAAAAGTACTTAATTGGCTGTAAAGTGCTTTGGGACATCCTGAGATTGTGAAATGTGCTATATAAATGCAAGACTTTCTTTATCAACTGTGCCGGTTGGAACCCAGTGTGCAATCATGACCACTTTAGCTTAATATCTTGAAGTTGTTTTGTTTTTGTATCTTTTCTGATTCCTGGACATCTGTGGTTTCTCCCACCCGATGCCAATGTTGCTTTTAAATTTGGCAGTGAGGAAATTGGCAAGAGTAGCCAAAGTTGATGGAAAAGAGAATACAATGTTAAAATAGCTTGTTGGTGCAATAGATTGCAGCATGTCTTTCTGTGTAGCATGCATTATTCTACAATTTGTGGGTCCCAGTTTCATTGTGAGCCAGTGTGAGATAAAGCTTCCATATATTTACTAAAGTTAATTATCAAGGAAAGGGGGGGATGGGGGTGGAAACAGCAAGTGTATTTACTTGTATCAGTAAACTGATAGAGAATTCGGTCTGGAAATGCTTTTATAGAAACTACAAATTCTGACTGTAAAACGTTGGCTGATGCGGTTTGTTGTAGACCATTCAGTGGGGAAAACAGAGCCAGGAATGTGAAAGAAAGAATTTGCATTCATATAGCGTCTTTCATGACCTCAGGGCACCCCAAAGCGCTGTACAGCCAATTAAGTACTTTGTGAACTGTAGTCACTGTTGTACTGTAGGAAATGTGGCAGCCAGTTTGCACACAGCAAGGCAATTGTTTTTAAAGTGAAGCTCTTATGAAACATGCATACTACTTCACCAGGTGGCAGGGTGCACCTTTATCTTAATGTCTCCTTTTAAATGGTGGGAGCTTTCCTAGTGAGGGGCAATATCTGGGACTGATTCAGTGTGCATTGTTATTGCACAGTGCCTTCCAAGCAGATCAAGAGAAATATTGAGCAAGTCCTTTAGAACAGATAATTCTTTTGCATTTGTTGCATAGGCATGTGTGTCTGTGGATTGGTGTGTCTGTACATTGCCCTCTTCCCCCACCCCAGTTGGCCTGTTTGTACTTGTATACTTGCATGGTGCCCTTACAGAATGCTCCCACCTCATTGAAATTTGGTGTGTCTGTGCGGTGCCACGTAAAAGCCACAAACCTGCAGCATGTGGTTTATTTGACGCCTTGGAAATTATACCACCGCCCAACAGGGGAATTTTTTCAAGTAAACCAGGTATGAACACTCTGGTATGTTGACTCTTGTCAGTGTGAGCATGTAGGTCAGTAGAAATTCAGTCCAGTGCAGCACAAGGCTCTGCAGGGGTCCATGCACTTTTTGAGGCACAGCTGTTTAACTTTCAGTTACCTGATATCAACTCGATTTGATACATTCTCCTAGAATATTAAAATATTTAAATGACTCGAATAGTATGTTCTAGTGGAGTCTATATCATTATTAGACCTCTTGCGTGACTGCAGAAAAGATTTACAAGAATGGTTCCGGGGACGAGGGACTTCAGTTACGTGGATAGATTGGAGAAGCTGAGGATGATCTCCTTTAGAGAAGAGATTTGATAGAGGTGTTCAAAATCATGAGGGGTCTGGATGGAGTACATGTGGATTGGCAGAAGGATCGAGAGCCAGAGGACACCAATATAAGGTTGCAAAAGAAGCAATGATGACATGAGGAATAACTTTTTACATGGTGAGTGGTTCAGATCTGCAATGTACTGCCTGAGAGTGTGGTGAAGACAGATTCAATCGCGACTATCAAAAGGGAATTGGATAATTATCTGAAGAGAAGATTTGCAGGCTTCTGTGGAAAAGGCGGGAGAGGGGGACTAGCTGAGTAGCTCTTGCAGAGGGCCGGCACAGACACTGTGGGCCGAATGGCCTCCTTCTGTGCTGTAACCATTCTATGATTCTATGAAATGACGTTTACAATGATGTTGCTTTGCTTTGCGTTACTTGCACGGTTCTGGGTTTTTCCGAAAGGATGCCAGCAAAGGTATCAAAAGGCTGAGGGAGCTTTGTGCTACCTGATCCCCCAACTTGATGGACCTGGTTTTTGAATTCAGGTGCGTCCGAGAATAATTGGAAGTTCTTTCATCAGCTACTGTCGGAAAATACAAAGATCATTGCCGGAACAGACCTGTTGATCACGAAGGAGACCAACAGTAAACAAGCTGGCCGCCCCAACTTTTTAAGCAGCATTGTGTTAGAGACACCCGGGAGCTTCACAATTGTCTTTCCAAAGCTTTGCCTGCAAGCATCTCGCCATTGGGAGAATAGTGAATATTTGAGGCTGGTTGGAGCAAATGACTGTGTCTCCAGTTGAAATTTGGTTAAAATGATGATTAGCAAGTTCAGGACAGCTCAACTAATGCAAAGGTTTTTATCATGCAGCATCTGACTGCACAAGTGAATTATACTATTGTTTGTAAGAAGTTGGCTGCTGATGCTGAACAATTTAATTGCCTCTTGATCCACAAGAACATGTGGCAGGAGTACAATAGTGGCAGCTGTGTGTGGACAATGAAGTCAGAGGTCATGTCGGTCAGCCTGCAGATCACTGTTAAAGGGATGGAAGGAAAAAGTGCCCATTCATTAACCTAACCTGGTGCCAAGACCATAAAAATTGTTTGGTCCACTTGCTCATCATTTCTAGTGCACTATTCCCCCCCTCATTAGAATGGGTAGTTTTTGGTAATTTTTTAAAATGATGAATTGATGACAGTTTGTGACTGTTGGAAAGCCAAATGTAGCGTTTTATATAATGATGATGGAGGTTGAAAGTTTTTAATGCATTGTGCTCAAACATTTTGGCTCCAGTCAGAGGTAGGTTGTTTGAAACTTCAAAGTGCATTGCCTTAACAGTTTGTGGAAACAGATCTAAGCATGGATGTGCTGCAGTAGAGTTGGCAAAGCAACTACTGAAAGGTCAGCAAATAGGCTACCACTTTAGTAACGATTTTACGGCATCACTAAGAGAGGTGAATGCACGTTTGTGCATGTGTGCAAACATGTGTATGTGCAGGGGGGTGATGTATGTGTGTGGCGGGGGTGTAATGTGTGCCTGCGTGCAGGTATTTCTCCACCCCCCCCCCTTGCTTTTTAGCCCCCAGATAATGGGGGCAAATTGGAAGAGGATTCTTTAAGCTTCTTCCTGGGATATCTAATTTTTGTTGAGCCAGTCAATAGCTGTGGGAGGTCGACTGAGCACGTTTGACAGTTTGGCTTTACGGACACTAATGCATCAAAGTCTGCTGGTTCCAATTTTCTCCCGTTTTATTTGTACCTTTTTTTTTTGAACAGCTTCTCCCCTGTTATCTCTGAATCTGATCGTGCTGAGTTTGAATGAACATAATGATGTGTGTACCGTTAAAAGAATAAGCTGAAGAGTGGTAGCTAATGGATGGTGTCAGGAAGAGGAGCTCTATCTCCAAGATGAGAAGTAGAAAGGTGAAGAGGTTTAGGGGGGATCTCCAGAGCTTAGGGCCTGGACAGCTGAAGGCATGGCTGCCTATTTTAGCAATTAAAAATTGGATCTGCAAGAGGCCAGAATTGGAGGACTGCAGAGATCTCGGACGGTTGTAGGACTGGTGGAGGTTACAGAGGTAGGGAGAGGTGAGGTCACGAAGGCACTTGTGCTCAAGCATGAGACTTCTAAATTGACCAGACATGGAATTTGATTGTGAATGACCCACTCTCCAATACTAATTGACCTGAATTGCAGATTTCTGCTTCAAACTGAGATGAAATAAACCAGCCTCAAGCTACTCTGATCATTAAGTTGGTGAAGGCAGTGAGTACCTGAGCCCTGAAAACCGGGAATGTTAACAATTTAATCCTCCTGGTCATGGCTGATTTCAGCAAAGGTCATATTAGAGATACAATTGGTTACAGTGCCTGTGGGTTAGAGAGGAGATCATTGGCCAGGGTTCCCACTCCTGATCTACAACTCCAGTGCAGTACTAAGGGAGTGCTGCACAGTTGAGGTACCCGATTCAGATGAGAGATTAAACCACTGTTCCATCTGCCCTCCCGGGTGAATGTTTAGTTTAGTTTAGAGATACAGCACTGAAACAGGCCCTTCGGCCCACCGAGTCTGTGCCGACCATCAACCACCCATTTATACTAATCCTACACTAATCCCATATTCCTACCACATCCCCACCTGTCCCTATATTTCCCTACCACCTACCTAGACTAGGGGCAATTTATAACGGCCAATTTACCTATCAACCTGCAAGTCTTTGGCATGTGGGAGGAAACCGGAGCACCCGGAGGAAACCCACGCAGACACAGGGAGAACTTGCAAACTCCACACAGGCAGTACCCAGTATTGAACCCGGGTCGCTGGAGCTGTGAGGCTGCAGTGCTAACCACTGCGCCACTGTGCCGCCCCGCACAGTGTAGAATATCCCATGGCACTATTTGAACAGCAGGGGAGATCGCCCCAATGTCCTGGCTGACACTCATCCCTCAATCAACAGCACTAAAAATAGTTTAATTGGTCATTTATCTCATTGCTGCATGTGGGATCCTGCTGTGCGCAAATTGGCTGCGGTGTTTACCTACTTTATGACCGTGACAAAATTTCAAAAAGTGCTTAATTAGCTGTAGCGTACTTTAAGAACTCCTGAGATAAAGGAAGACAATCCTTTAAACATTATGTGTATTCATCAGAGGGTTGACCTATGAGGAGAAATTGAGTAGAATGGGTTTATACTTTGAGAAAAAGAGCTGGTCTCATTATAATATGTATAATTCTGAGAGGGATTGACAGGTAAATGCTGAGAAACTATTTCCCTGGCTGGACAGTCTGGAACTGGGGGCATAGTTCCAGGATAAGGGGTTGGCCATTTTGGGCTGAGATGAGAAATTTTCACTTTTGAACCTTTGGAATTCTCTACCCCAGAGGGGTATATATTCAAGGCTGCAATCAATGGATTTTTGGACTCTTAACAGAATCGTGGGATCTGGTGGGAAAGTGAAGTTTGAGGTAGATGATCAGTCATGATCTGAATGGAGGGGCAGGCTCCAGGAGCCATGTGGCCTACTCCTCCTATTTCTTGCGTTGATTCAAATGTTGTGAAAGGCACTATATGAAGCCAAATTCTCCCTTAACTTTCTTGCAACTCATGCTGGATGTGATCACGTGGAGACAGCAGGTAAGGACAAATTGGTCTAGATTGTGAGGTCAAATAGCTTGCCAGCGCACACTTTTCCATTTCTACTAGGCAGGGATAAAAGACATTAATGGTGAGTGAACGACACGCTGGCACTTGTGCTGTGGTTAGATCAGTTCAATCGTGACTCATCCGCCCTCCAACATAATAGACCTGAATTGCAAAATTCAAATTGGAAACCCATTCCTACATGACTACTACCTAATTGGGCGAGGTATTGCAGGATGTCTGAAACGTATGAGCCATTCCCCAACGAGGAATCAACATGTTCAGGAAAGGTGGAGTGAAAATTAATGAAACAAAATTATGATTTAAAACAAAACTTCCAGCACTGATTTTTTTCCGATCCACTGGCAGAAGACCAGGTGCTGAAGTTTGCCCCCTCTCAATTTTCTCTCACTCATCTCACCTGTTGACGTCAATTCTCCATTACCCATCACCCCTCTCTGTCCAACTCCTGTCTCCCCCACCAGAGCCTCCATCCCTGCCTAACATAGCCATGGGCAGAGGTGGAACCAGGGCCTGGACCACTGAGGTGTGCGGCTGTGAGTCGATGTCCCATCGTACTGCAAGCTGAAGGAGTTCTTACCACATTGCCTAATTTTATGTGTGCACGCGCATGTGTTTGTG
The DNA here is from genome assembly GCF_036365525.1 of Heterodontus francisci. Classification (NCBI taxonomy): domain Eukaryota; kingdom Metazoa; phylum Chordata; class Chondrichthyes; order Heterodontiformes; family Heterodontidae; genus Heterodontus; species Heterodontus francisci. The sequence goes on from NC_090379.1 coordinate 23,876,453, forward strand.
TCCCTTTCCCCTCTACCCCAACCAAATTCCAAGATAAACACTATCCTGAGAATTTTCATTTCTTCTTGATGACAAGTTGATTGATCAGTGTGCTTCTTGATGCCATTAGTTTGTTAAGGGCCCAGACAGTACGCTGTGATGGCATTAATTAGAGACCAGATTGTTAATGATGGCTGTGTAGCATTGTGCCTGCTTTCCTCAGCAATGCAAAATGTTAAATGCCTGTGCAAATCAGAACTGTTTGTCTGGATAAGAGGAAGAGTGAGCTTTTGAAACAACACCCCCAAATTATTATTGTGAAATTTGTGTAATTAGATTTTTTAATTCTGAATTGCTCACATTTTTGAGGATTTGGGCCCTTTGAAGTGTGTGCAAAACTTTTTGGTTGACAGCCTTTTTACCTTTCATTGTACTTTTCAAAGAAAGAAAACAAAAGATGATGGTGTTTCCTGATTTTGGAAACCAGTCTTTTGTTCCAACTTTGGTACTCCATTCGCTTAGGGCCCAGTGACACTATGGGTTCCCACCTGCCTGCTGCAATTGAAAAATTCACCTTGTCGCCTTGAGCGAGGTATTTACCCAGGTTGTCCCTCACCCCACCCCCGTCCACTCTCCAGCCACCGCTACAAATTCTTCATGTAGGGCCCACATCTAACCATCTAGAGACTGATATACCTCATTCTAGCACCCTTCAGTCCTATCTGAGCCAGGGACATAGGAACTCCCCATGACTATCCTCCACGTCATTCACTTTGTAAGATTGCTCTGAAATCTACGACACGGTGCGAGGGCAGCCCTCCCATTAATGAATGGTTGGTAGCTGGAATTGTTTTTTCACCTCTGTTATTCCAGTACTATACCCACTGCACTACTCTTCCCGAATGCTGATCTTGCTCAAGTTGACTTTTACCGAAGGTGTGAAGAAATGAAGCGTTCCTGCCTCCTCACTTCAGAGGGCAAAGCTGCTTGGCTGAAACTCTGGCACCACCATTTCAAAAATCTCCTCTGCCCTTTGCTTGAAAATAGTGCTGTGGCGTCTTTTACGCCCACCTGAGCGGACAGGTGAGCTCTTGGTTTAACGTCTCATCTGAAAGACAGCACCTCCAACAGACCAGCACTCCCTCGGTACTGCACTGGAGTGTCAGCTTTGCTTTTGTGCTTGAGTCTCTGGAGTGGGACTTGAACCCATAACCTTTTTGACTTGAGGCGAGAGTGCTATCAACTGGGCAAAGGCTTGTAGACCCTGCTTGTCGATGGACTCTGAGTGCATTTTTTAATTTTAATCCCTCTGTCTCCCAGAGGGGGGTGGTTCTGTCTGTATATTGATAAACACACCACCTTGTCTGCACCAAACTATCTCCAGCTGTAAACAACACAAAGGCTGACGCTCTGACACCGTACTGAGGGCCTGCTGCATTGCAGGAACAGTGGTGATGTTTAAAGCAAGGCCCCACCGGCCTGCTTCATAGGTTTGGAGTCACATTTTTGTCATTCATCCATGGAATGAGAGCATCACTGGCAAGGTCGCCCATCCCTAAGTTGCCCTCGATAAGGTGGTGGTGAGCTGCAGCCCTGATCCGCTACAGTCCATGTGCTTGTAGGTACACTCAGAGCACTGTAAATATATGATCCCCTTTGGCACCATTCAAAGAAAGGCAGCTTGATCTCTCTGTTCTGGCCAACATTTCTTCCTCAACCAACACCACCACTAGAAGAAAATGGCTAAAGTGATCTTTCACCTCTTGGTCGTGTGTGTGATTTTTGTTTCAAACAAAATAGCCGTCTGGTTTGCAGGCACATCAAAAGGCAAAGCACATGCAGCTAAGTGCAGTGCTTGGAAATCTTAGAGAGATGTGAAAGGGTGGTATTTGTAAATGCATGTTTTCTTTTCTGCTATTGGATTAGGCCTAGTTAATCTAACAGTTATGACTGATTGATTTACCCACCCCCCCCCCCCCCTCAATCCCATGTTCACCCCTTTCCCTGCCCTAGCATGTCCTTCTCTCTTGATCAATGTGCAGTGACTTCTACTGGAAGGCATGTTTGAGAATGATGACTAGACTGAGGTTGGCTTCCATGGTTCTTTAAACCACAGAGACGCATAGTCTAGGCTCATACCCGAACAGCGCCACTTGTGCAATATACTGGAGACTGCTGTCTGTATGATATTTTTCATTGAGTTGATGCTTTCAGAAGAGAGATCATATCATAAAGACATGCAGTACAGAAGGAGGCTATTTGGCCCATCGTACCTGTGCTGGCTCTTTGAAAGAGCTATCCAATTAATCCCACTACTATGCTCTTTCCCCGTAGCTCTGCAATGTTTTCCTTTTCAAGTATTTATCTACTTCCTTTTGAAAGTTACTATTGAATTTGCTTCCACCAGTGCATTCCCGATCGTAACAACTCTGATTTTAAAAAAAATCTCATCTTCCTTCTAGTTCTTTTGCCATTTCCCTAAATCTCTGTCCTTGAGTTACCGACTCTCCCAGTGAAAAAGGTTTGTCCTTTATTTACTGTATCAGAAGCTCTTCATAATTTTGAACATCGCTATTAAACTCCCCTAATCTCCTTTGTCCTAAGGAGAACAAACTCAGCTTCTGTAGTTTCTCTAGCCCAATTTCTGGACAAATTTATCAAAAAAACCAACGGTGAACTGTTTTCAGAAGAAGCTGTCTGGGGAACTGATCAGGAAACTAGACCCGTTAAATTTAATCAACCAAATGAACATTTGCTTGCCCTCTTTTTGTGCATGCGTGCATTTTAGACAAACTGTCCCTTTGTTCCAATATGTCGTCACAGCTGGTGGCAGGCAAGTGGCTGTCATTTCATAGCTGAAGCCTTCGAGGCAAGTTTTGTTATGTGTGGAGGAGAGAGAGGAAAAGAGAATTGGCCAGCTCATTCTTTTAGAAGGGAGGAAGCGATCTAATTCCCATTGAGAGGAAGAGTTTCAAATGCTTATCTCCTTTGCCTTAGGCCTGCAAAAGGATAGTGAAGAGTCAAGAATCTATTCCCTGACTCTAAGATTTTGATGGCTTCAAGATCCATTTCGGATATTGACATGAATATTTGTCCTTTGCTGCAGAGCTTCTTTTTAAAACATACTTTCTTTGTCCTCCCTTCACCACATCCCCTCTAATTCCCAGACTTACTCATGCCTTTCAAATCTAGCTGCTATCACATTTGGAGTGACCTTAGCTGTGTTAAAAGCTCCGTGTCCTGTAATGTAAAAGAAGAATCATTGGCAAACCTTACTTGACCGCACGGGCACATTATGCCAAGCCTGCCCTAGTTATTGACATTGCATTGGTCTTGTGAATGTGCCTGTTTCAAGGCGATTTAAACTGGCAGCAGATGTCAAAGGGATGCTTGGCTGTTTCAAGCTGTTGCTTGATTATTGTGGAACATAGGAATAGGAGTAGGCTGTTCAGCCTCTCGAACCTGTGCACAGACAGTGCAGTCCAGACAGATGACATAGAGCCACGTGTGAATGAAAACAGTGAATGTAGACATATATTGAATCATGGTTATCACCATTGAATCTGGATACCCTCTCCACCCAAAGGCTAAACATGCACTTTTCAGCCAGATCGCTGGATAGTGAGCAGGACTAGAAACTTTGACTGGTTTTTCTAAGCCCCCCTCCTCCTAATTTCCTGATTAATGTCAGTTAAATTGGAATACACCAGAGATTGGACCTGGGTCAGTCCTAGTCTCAGTGCTTGGTCTGACATCAGATGGTGCACTTGCTCACTCAGCCAGAGGGAGTCTATTTAGAATTTGTACTGAGCACAGCACAACCTTCTGCTGCTGCAAGGTGCCATTCCTGGGCATCGAGATGGGACTTGATCAGCAATGCTGCCTGAACCCCTGCTTTAAAAACTGATCCAGGCTTAGAGAAGAGTTTCTGAGCAACGGTCAACAGTGTGGTGCTGGTGAATAGCTTGACCTGGCTGCCATTCACCAGATCACAGGTCTGTTCACAGCTCTGTCAAGCTGGCTACTGCTAATTGTTGAGATGATTTAGTAAAAGATCTGAGACCACAGAACGGATTGTGGCATGAGTGGGAAAGGCTTAATTTCTTGTTGATTGGATCTTGCTGCATTGCAGATAAGGATCCATTTGATCTTCCGTCACGATCATCACCCACAGTGGAATTATCAGTTTTCACCCGACGACAATTTCTTTTTGAAAAAGGAGTTCTAAAACCAAGATGAATGGTCCTGAATTGTAATTCTACAATAACTCCTTTTTTTATCCCTGGACCTGGTCTGAGCATTCTGAGTACCACCTCCTGTTCGTGAAACCACTGCATCTAACACAACTTACAATAATATCGCAACATTTAACCTAGCAAAATGTCCCAAGGCACTTTGCAGAAATGTCAACAGACACAATTTAACACTGAGCCACCTAAGGAGATATTAGGACAGGCGACCAAAAAAGAGAGGTTTTAAGGAACATCATAAAGGCGGAAAGAGAGTTGGAGAGTTTTGGGGAGGAAATGCCAGAGTTTAGGGCCTAGAAAGCTTTAATCACTGCCTTCAATAGTGAGATGAAGGTGCCTTTATATTGCCCTCAAACTCTGGCCAATAACCTTGTTGAATTGGAACATTTATCTTTTAGGTTACAGTTGGCTGCATGAGACCTGCACCACCAGGAGCCAGGATTGCTTGCACAGGATCTTGGAACTTAGAAACAGGAGCAGGCCATTCAGCCTTCCAGCCTGTTCTGTCATTCAATTAAACCATGGCTGATTTGTATCTCAACCTCATTTACTCTCCCTTGCTCCATACCCAATAGAAAGTAATGGACTAGTGACTGCACATTATTGGCATACCTGAGGTCTTGATCTTTTATCCATTCCCTTGGATAGTACAGGCACTCGCACATCAATTAAATCAGTTTTTAAATGAGATTATTACAGGAAATTCTGTGCTTGAGTTGACCACTTGGAAACATACAGGAATTCTTGCCAGATTGCGGAATGATGCGAAGCTCGGAGGGGGCCCTATGACAAGTAAGTGGCAGCAAAGTCTGACTATTGTCCTCAATGGAAAGGTTATCCCTTGATAAGTCTGATTATAGTCATCAATCCCTAACAAATATCATGCAATTTCAGTTGGATTTTAGAAATGTCATTTTTGTTGTGTGTCTATTATAGCACCGGAGTTATATTACAGGACTAGCGATCTAGGGCTTGTAAGTGCGTGAACAAAGCACCAAGGAAAAATGACCGTGAAAGCTGTCATTTTTGATATTAAAACCCAACTGGTTCCCTAATGTCTTTCAGGGAAAGAAACTTGCCACACCTTACCAGGTCCAGCCAATAACATGACTCCAGTCCTGCATTATGTGTTTGATCTTCTGAAATGGACCAGCAAACCACTCAGTTGTACAAAATAATTGCTTTGAAGATGAAGGCCCACCACTACTTGCCCAGGGTTAGTAAGAATAGGCAATAAATTCAGCATCACCATACCCTGAAAACAAATAATCTCATCTATCACCTCTGATATTGCAAGGAAATCCTCGATTTGCAAGTTGTGAAATGCAAACATTGTTGGTTGATCTTTCTCCCTATTGTCTTCAGCCTAATCAGCAAAATCCTCCTTCAGGTTGGCCTTGTTGTAGCAGTAGTGTAAATGGGGCAATTCTGATCTTCAGTCTTGGCAGTACCCAGAACGATCTCTTCTCGGAATGACCTGAGTTTTAAGTGCAGCTAAAGTTACTGACCTAAAGAACTTAAGAGCATGGAAATTCTCAAGTCAATGAATTAAAGGAACATAAAAATGGTCAGTGTGCAAACGATGGTGCTGTTTTTAGATGGTGTCTCTTGACTGTGTTCTTTATGTTCTCTTCTATTTGTGAATTATTGAATTATATTCAGTTATTTGCGGTGGATTACAGTTTGAATTAAAACTGAGGCGAGGAAGCCTTATTGTGGAGTCCATGCTGTTGGAGGGGTCACTAAGCAGCACTACCAGATGCCTCAGAGGAGGTTGTGCTATGTTTGGTGTCTGAAATGGAAGTGGGAAGGGAGCGGTAGAGGAGTGAACAAAAATACTTATCCAGTAGTAATTCTTTTTGCAGGGGTGGATGTGTGTCGATCTCTGGAGTTCCAAAACCTATTCTCATTAGATACATGGAAACCGTTAATAACATGATGTTTTTGCACTTTTTAATAATGACATCCTTTCATTTAAAGGATTCCGAAGGACACAATCTGCAACCTTGTTGGGTACTGTTATACAGTGAGAAGAGTGGGTGGGTTCAGTGCTGTGGGTTTACAGCCCATTTCAGTTCTTGCTCTTGCTGAAAACTATTGATCCTTGGAGTTAAAAGGCATTGTGACATTTGTCCCTTAGCCTAGCCCTTTTTACAATCTGGGCTTCCTGCCACATCATGGTGCTTTTCAAGTTAGCAGAAAACCTTGGCTTTGAACTTTTTCTGCCTGCAAGGTTTGAGAATTATATATTTGCTGACTAAAAAGTCAGGCTAATTCAAAACTGGCTCTAGCACAGCAGAGAGTGAGGTTTCTGAAAACACCACACAATGTTCTCAAAGTCTATTGAGAGGCTGAATCGTTAAGGTACAGTGAAGTGAATTGTTATAGTCTAGCAAAAGACTAGCAGCATAGTGCATGGAGTTTCAAAAGGTCTGAATAAATGTAGCAGTCCCTTCCAACGAGTTTCACTGCCTCAGTGAAATGCTTCAAACTGAAAAATCAAATTGAGTTTTCGCACTGTGAAGGAGCAGACTTAATTAGGACTTGAGAAAGATTGTAGAATGGAAGGTATGTTAAAACTATGGGTCCTAATTTCCCATAATAGTTGTCGTCTTTTGCTGTGGGGTTACATATGGTTGTGCCTCATGCCAAGAAACCGTCTCGGGCCACTGTACAAAGGATTACTTCTGCAGGCTGCCAGGACGAACAATTGGTTTACGCTCAGTGATTCCTGACCGCCAGCCATCTGCACGCTCCGATTGCTTCATGAACAAAAGCTTGTGGTGGGTTTTTAAGAGTTTATTTTTAAAGGAATTTGAAAGATGGCAGCCACCAGCCTCGGGAAGTGTGCAGGGATTGGGGACGGGAGTGGGACATCTGTTTTGCTGGTTAGTGGAAAAGAAGGGAGAAAAAAAGTAAAGTCGAGGATTGGGGTTGAATGTAGAGCAGGTCCAGTACCATCTGTGAAGGGAAAAGACTCAAATTGACTTGTAATTAGAGAATTAATGTTTATTGATCTTAAAATCCAAAGTCTCATTTTACTACAGCTTGTCATTTTAACTAACTGAACTGCCATGGCCGTGCTCACAAAGGGTTCCATTTCCGTCCTGAGATGGAGGCGGGAGTGCCAGCAATTTCTTGCTACCAGCTGGCGTGCTGCTCTGCCGGCAGGTTCCTGCCTCTGGCCTGTTTTCAGGGAGGCAGCTTCTGAGTGGGTGACAGCTACTTGCCCATCAACTCAAGTCCTAATTGTGGGCATTCTTCACACGTCGTTTGGATTTTCCGGACATTCCAGACAGCGGATGCCTCCTCCCCCACCACCCCCCTGATGTGGCAGGAGCCCATAGATGGCATGGTGGCGGTTTCCCATTGTGAGGTGGGGGAGGGGTGGGTAAATGGCCAGAAGCTCATCCTGCAAAGCAGCCCAGCACTGATCCACTGGTCTGCAAGGGCAACAGCTGCAGCCACAGGCCATCCTGTGGAGGGTTTCCCCCTCCTCAGTGGTGGCTTGGCAGCTGTTGCCACAGTATATTTTGTATCATTTACAAGTCTTCAGAGGGCACCCCCATCTTGATGCCTTCTCAATCACCCACTTACAGCAGCAGTGCCCATCTCTCCTGGTGCGGCTGCCGGCTGTAATTCAGTGGGCCTGATGGTGCATTGACTGTTACAAAGAATAAAACCACTATTTGTTTTAAAACATGGCATTCGCTGACCTATTGGGTCGAATTTTAGCTCCAGGGTCCCAATCCCTAGGCTGGATTGAACTTCGGGATTGGAACCTGGAGGTGTCCGTGGCGGGACCCTGGAAGAGATTTTTGAGCAGACAGCCAATTAAGCGTGTGCCTCTGGGAGACCAGTCCAATTAAGGATGGTGGGCGGACTACACAGCTGGTGGGGGGGGGAGGGTAATGGGAGTGATCCATGGACAGTCTGTGTAACATACTTTAGTCTGTGGTGCAAATTTACTGTGACAACCAATGTATTTGAAATAACTTTTTTCAGATTAGCCAGTAGTTGGTTTTTCCATTGGAGGAGGGGTTCAATCTTCTTGCAGTGTCCCAGTACAGTGCAGACACACATGTATGCACACTTACTTCCCCGATGTCAGTAACTCCATTGGGAAGGGCATTAATCGGACAGGTGATTCCTCCTGGGAGAACATTACAGATGTTGAGTGAGGTCAGGAGGATGGAGTAGAATGATGTGACTTTTTTTAACGCAATGAATTATGATCTTGTTTAATGCAGTGGTTAGCACCGCAGCCTCACAGCTCCAGCGACCCGGGTTCAGTTCTGGGTACTGCCTGTGCGGAGTTTGCAAGTTCTCCCTGTGTTTGCGTGGGTTTTCGCCGGGTGCTCCGGTTTCCTCCCACCTCCAAAAGACTTGCAGGTTGATAGGTAAATTGGCCATTATAAATTGCCCCTGGTGTAGGTGAGTGGTAGGAGAGTGATGGGGATGTGGTAGAGAATATGGGATTAATGTAGGATTAGTATAAATGGGTGGTTGTTGGTCGGCACAGACTCAGTGGGCCGAAGGGCCTGTTTCAGTGCTGTATCTCTAAATAAAATAAAAATAAAATCTGGAATGCACCCCCTGAAAGAAATGAAAGATTTGTAGTGTCATGCAGGCCCCCACCTGCCAAGAATGAGGCATATTCATTTTGTCATTTGAACATTGATTTTGAACTGTTGCTGGGAAGAAGAGAAGGTCTGTTACAAGGGCTGCCAGACACTTAACTGAAAAACATTTGCATACTAACAGTGCATGAGGAGACAAAGGACCATTTCCTGACACATTCATTCCACAATGGATTTTGATCACCAGACATTGAAGGTGTAAGGAAGAGCATTCCAGAGACTGCTAAGGTGATACAATCCACAAAAGCCAGGACTGGTTAAACCAGCTGGTCACATGACTAACTGGTCCAGGGTTTTTTGAACCAGCCACGGAGTTTTTGAACTCAAAGACTATTTGCTCCTGGAGTGAGAAGACCTCTCCTGTCTGCTCCCATCTCTTTCTCACAAGCCTGTGGACCCACTGAGGATGCATGAACTTCAAGAGAAAAGTCTCCTACATTAAACAAGGTTCAAGAAGAATACTGGGCCCCAATGAAAAGCAAGACCTACCTACAATCAAGGACTTTACAGTGAGCTCGAAGAACAGTAGCCAAAACCACCTTCAGATATTGCCTCAAACTTTTCCACTTTATTTCTTCTGCTCTTTTTCTGTCTCTATCTGCATGTGTGTATCACGTATGCATGCTAGCGTGGGCGCGTCAAATATCCATAGGTGTTAACCAAGTTGGAGTTAAAGTTTAATAAAGTTCAACATTTTTTCTTTAAACCTAAGAAAACCTGTTTGGCTACTTTCTTTGCCTTGTAATTGGAAGTTAGTGAACTAAGATTCACTAAGTTTAGAGATACAGCACTGAAACAGGCCCTTCGGCCCACCGAGTCTGTGCCGACCATCAACCACCCATTTATACTAATCCTACACTAATCCCATATTCCTACCACATCCCCACCTGTCCCTATATTTCCCTACCACCTTCCTATACTAGGGGCAATTTATAATGGCCAATTTACCTATCAACCTGCAAGTCTTTTGGCTGTGGGAGGAAACCGGAGCACCCGGAGAAAACCCACGCAGACACAGGGAGAACTTGCAAACTCCACACAGGCAGTACCCAGAATTGAACCCGGGTCACTGGAGCTGTGAGGCTGCGGTGCTAACCACTGTGCCACTGTGGGGAGCTTAAAAGAAAATGGTGTGTTTAAAATTAAACCCTCTTAAGGTAAGACCAGGTGAATGCTGAGAGGGATCCCAAGACTCCTTTCTCACTGGGTCTTAACAGTAGTAACTTTCAAAAGGGAAATTGGATAAATGGGAGTATTTTACAGGGCTATGGGTAAAGAGCAGGGGAGTGGGACTAATTGGAAAATTGCCTGGTTCTTTCAAAGAGCTGGCACAGGCACGATGGGCAGAATGGCCTCCTTCAATTCTATGAATTGGGAAATGTGTGATTGTCTCCATGGTTGAAAAGCCAACTAGTCCTCAATATGTCCAGCCTGGCATATGAAACACAATCTGTTTAGATGGGGAATTTCCTTCCAGAATTCCATGTCATTGTTCTTGTGTCTGACCTAGCTCAGTTGATATACTCTCACCTTTGACTCGGAAGGTTGTGGGTTTACAGGACTTGAGCATGACAATCTGGGCTGATACTCCAGTGCAGTACTGAGGGAGTGCTGCACTGTCAGCAGTGTTGTCTTTTGGTTGTGATGTTAAACTGAGGCCCAGTCTGCCCCCTCAGCTGGATGTAAAAGATCCCATGGCACTACTTTGAAGAAGAGCAGGGGAGTTATCCCCGATGTCCTGGTCAATATTTATCCCTCAACCAATATTACAAAAGCAGAATATCTGGTCAATATCGCATTGCTTTTGTGAGAGCTTGCTGTGTGCAAGTTAACTGCCACGTTTCCTACATTGTAACAGTGACAAACACTGCAAAAGTATTTCATTGGCTGTAAGCGCTTTGGGACATCCAGTGGTTGTGAAAGGTGCTATATAAATGCACGTCTTTCTTTCTAATACTAGCCCTATCTTCTTCCGACCACAGCATCTAGCTGTTTCTTAAAATCAGCCTAGCATTTTCAGGTCATGACCCTTCATTGCAGCCCATTACAGCGAGGTGTAAAGATATGCTTTCTGATGTCTGCCCTGAATTTGTTCTTTAAACTTTAAACCCTATTCTGCCTTCTCCTACTGATGTGGTGCGTCTGAAGGAACATTCTGCAATCACTTTCACCATCAGGGAGAGGAGCGAAGAAAATTCAGGAACAGGAAAATGTTTTTACGTTAGTGACAGCTACAAACCAGTTCAAGACTTGAGGGTGTAGAACTTCAAAAAAAAAGGTTAAAGAAAGGTTATCGGACAAAATGTTCTATTAAGGCAATTCAGTTTAACAAGGTCATAGATTATCCATGGTATTTTTAATGAGAAACGGAAGCTTCATTTGTTTCCAAATTTTAAACATCGATGGGGTGCCTCAGTGAGCAATGTGTGCTGGACCTCAATAAGCCTAACAATCTTCTAATTAATTACAGCCTATTATTGCCACTGTTTGTTTAGTAAATGTTGACCTATATATTAAAAGGAGAGATTTGTTAAGGGTGGCTAATTTGTTGGCTGCTTTTTATTTATTCAGGTCAATTGCAACGATCAGACAGCTGAATCCCATTGTAGATTTGAGAAGATTCACATTTCACTAAGTTGTCCAGTGAAGAAGAGGCTAGTCAAGCAACAGCCTGACATAGTCATACTCACGGAATCATACCTGACAGCCAATGTCCTAGACACTGCCGTCGCCATCCCCGGGTATATCCTGTCCCACCGGCAGGACAGACCCAGCAGAGGTGGTGGCACAGTGGTATACAGTCGGCAGGGAGTTTCCCTGGGAGTCCTCAACATCAACTCCGGACCCCATGAAGTCTTATGGCATCAGGTCAAACATGGGCAAGGTAACCTCCTACTGATTACCACCTACTGCCCTCCCTCAGCTGATGACTCAGTACTCCTCCATGTTGAACACCACTTGGAGGAAGCACTGAGGGTGGCAAGGGCACAAAATGTACTCTGGGTGGGGGACTTCAATGTCCATCACCAAGAGTGGCTCGGTAGCACCACAACTGACCGAGCTGGCAGAGTCCTAAAGGACATAGCTGCTAGTCTGGGTCTGCAGCAGGTGGTGGGGGAACCAACACAAGGAAGAACATACTTGACCTCGTCCTCACCAATCTGCCTGCCGCAGATGCTTCTGTCCATGACTGTATTGGTAGGAGTGACCACCGCACAGCCCTTGTGGAGACGAAGTCCCGCCTTCCCATTTGAGGATACCGTCCATCGTGTTGTGTGGCACATGCACCATGTTAAATGGGATAGATTTCGAACAGATCTAGCAATGCAAAACTGGGCATCCATGAGGCGCTGTGGGCCATCAGCAGCAGCAGAATTGTACTCAACCACAATCTGTAACCTCATGGCTCGGCATATCCCCCACTCTACCATTACCATCAAGCCAGGAGACCAACCCTGGTTCAATGAAGAGTGCGGGAGGGCATGAGGTGTCAACCTGGTGAAGCTACAACCCAAGACTACTTGCATGCCAAACTGCGTAAGCAGCATGCGATTGACAGAGCTAAGCGATCCCATAACCAACGGATCAGATCTAAGCTCTGCAGTCCTGCCACATCCAGCCGTGAATGGTGGTGGACAATGAAACAACTAACTGGAGGAGGTGGCTCCACAAATATCCTCATCCTCAATGATGGGGGAGCCCAGCACATCAGTGCGAAAGATAAGGCTGATGTATTTGCAACAATCTTCAGCCAGAAGTGCCGAGTTGATGATCCATTGCTGCCTTCTCCTGAAGTCCCCAGCATCACAGATGCCAGACTTCAGCCCATTCGATTCACCCCGCGTGATATCAAGAAACGACTGAAAGCACTGGATACTGCAAAAGCTATGGGCCCTGACAATATTCCGGCAATAGTACTGAAGACTTGTGCTCCAGAACTTGCCGCGCCTCCAGCCAAGCTGTTCCAGTACAGCTACAACACTGGCATTTACCCTGCAATGTGGAAAATTGCCCAGGTATGTCCTGCACACAAAAAGCAGGACAAGTCCAACCCGGCCAATTACCGCCCCATCAGCCTACTCTCAATCATTAGTAAAGTGATAGTGTCATCAACAGTGCCATCAAGCGGCACTTGCTTAGCAATAACCTGCTCAGTGATGCTCAGTTTGGGTTCCACCAGGGCCACTCAGCTCCTGACCTCATTACAGCCTTGGTTCAAACATGGACAAAAGGGCTGAACTCAAAAGGTGAGGTGAGAGTGACTGCCCTTGACATCAAGGCAGCATTTGACCAAGTATGGCATCAAGGAGCCCTAGCAAAACTGAGGTCAATGGGAGTCGGGGGAGAAAACCCTCGCTGGCTGGAGTCATACCTAGCACAAAGGAAGATGGTTGTGGTTGTTGGAGGTCAATCATCTGAGCTCCAGGACATCACTGCAGGAGTTCCTCAGGGTAGTGTCCTAGGCCCAACCATCTTCAGCTGCTTCATCAATGACCTTCCTTCAATCATAAGGTCAGAAGTGGGGATGTTCACTGATGATTACACAATGTTCAGCACCATTCGTGACTCCTCAGATACTGAAGCAGTCAGTGTAGAAATGCAGCAAGACTTGGACAATATCCAGGCTTGGGCTGATAAGTGGCAAGTAACATTCACCCCACACAAGTGCCAGGCAATGACCATCTCCAACAAGAGAGAATCTAACCATCTCCCCTTGACATTCAATGGCATTACCATTGCTGAATCCCCCACTATTAACATCCTAGGGGCTACCATTGACCAGAAACTGAACTGGAGTAGCCATATAAATACTGTGGCTACAAGAGCAGGTCAGAGACTAAGAATCCTGAGGCGAGTAACTCACCTCCTGACTCCCCAAAGCCTGTCCACCATCTACAAGGCACAAGTCGGGAGTGTGATGGAATACTCTCCACTTGCCTGGATGGGTGCAGCTCCAACAACACTCAAGAACCTTGACACCATCCAGGACAAGGCAGCCCGCTTGATTGGCACCCCATCTACAAACATTCACTCCCTCCACCACCGATGCACAGTGGCATCAGTGTGTTCCGTCTACAAGATGCACTGCAGCAATGCACCAAGGCTCCTTAGATAGCATCTTCCAAACCCGTGACCTCTACCAACTAGAAGGACAAGGGCAGCAAATACATGGGAACACCACCACCTGCAAGTTCCCCTCCAAGTCACACACCATCCTGACATGGAACTATATTGCCATTCCTTCACTGCCGCTGGGTCAAAATCCTGGAACTCCCTTCCGAAGAGCACTGTGGGTATACCTACCCCAAATGGACGGCAGCGGTTCAAGAAGGCAGCTCACCACCACCTTCTCAAGGGCAATTAGGGATGGGCAATAAATGCTGGCCTGGCCAGCGATGCCTACATCCCATGTATGAATAAAAAAATGTTTGCAATGCAGGTTAACCAGGTTTTTCCTTTTTTTCTTCGAACTATTTGAATAGCTTTGAAAGTGACAGAAACTACATTTTGAATAGATCTGTTTTAGTAAAATGGCACTAACATGGAAATTATGGGATATGCCTTTGTGTTCAACACTAAGTAGGAGACCATTTATGAAGCTTTGAGTATCAGGAGACTTTTTAAGCACTTCATTTTAAAAGATAAATACCCAGCAAGTAGGCATCCCCATGGAGGAAATTTTCAGGGTTTGACTCCCACTTGTGATGAATGGGATTACCTCTCAACGTGTCATTTTCCTACAAGTCACCAAATACATATGAATAAGGTGGGTGGTGAGAATTGTGTTGGGGGGCGGAGGGGGAGAGGGAAGAAAGGATAACCCCTTCAGTGTGCTATGTACCACAGAATACTCAGACTGTTGGCCTCCTATGCCTTACTCAACCATGATCGTGGAATCATAGAATGGTTACGGCACAGAAGAAGGCCATTCATTCCATCCTCGCTGCCTCCGGAGAATCCTTGCTATCAGGTGGCAGGGCCGTATCTCCAACACGAGGTCCTCGAGATGGTCAAAATCCCAGCATATACACCCTCCTGAGCCAGCGGTGCTTGAGATGGCTTGGCCATGTGACCCGCATGAAAGATGGCAGGATCCCCAAGGACATATTGTACAGCGATCTCGCCACTGGTATCAGACCCACCGGCCGTCCATGTCTCTGCTTTAAAGACGTCTGCAAACGCGACGTGAAGTCCTGTGACATTGATCACAAGTCAAAGGAGTCAAAGAACAAGAACAAAGAACAGTACAGCCCAGGAACAGGCCATTCGGCCCTCCAAGCCTGCGCCAATCCTGATGCCTGCCTAAACTAAAACCTTCTGCACTTCTGGGGACTGTATCCATCCTATTCATGTATTTGTCAAGATGCCTCTATTGGCATCTAAACATCGCTATTGCACCTGCTTCCACCACCTCCCCCGGCAGCAAGTTCCAGGCACTCACCACCCTCTGTGTAAAGATCTTGCCTCGCACATCCCCTCTAAACTTTGCCCCTCTCACCTTAAACCTATGTCCCCTAGTAACTGACTCTTCCACCCTGGGAAAAAGCTTCTGACTATCCACTCTGTCCATGCCGCTTATAACTTTGTAAACCTCTATCATGTCGCCACTCCACCTCCGTCGTTCCAGTGAAAACAATCCGAGTTTATCCAACCTCTCCTCATAGCTAATGCCCTCCAGACCAGGCAACATCCTGGTAAACCTCTTCTGTACCCTCTGCAAAGCCTCCACGTACTTCTGGTAGTGTGGTGACCAGAATTGCACGCAATATTCTAAGTGTGGCCTAACTAAAGTTCTGTACAGCTGCAGCTTGACTTGCCAATTTTTATACTCTATGCCCCGACCGATGAAGGCAAGCATGCCGTATGCCTTCTTGACTACCTTATCCACCTGCGTTGCCACTTTCAGTGACCTGTGGACCTGTACGCCCAGATCTCTCTGCCTGTCAATACTCCTAAGGGTTCTGCCATTTACTGTATACTTCCCACCTGCATTAGACCTTCCAAAATGCATTACCTCACATTTTGTCCGGATTAAACAACATCTGCCATTTCTCCACCCAAGTCTCCAACCGATCTTTATCCTGCTGAATCCTCTGACAATCCTCAACATTATCCACAACTCCACCACCCTTTGTGTCGTCCGCAAACTTACTAATCAGACCAGCTACATTTTCCTCCAAGGATCCCTGTGGAACACCACTAGTCACATCCCTCCATTCAGAAAAGCACCCTTCCACTGCTACCCTCTGTCTTCTATGACTAAGCCAGTTCTGTAGCCATCTTTCCAGCTCACCTCTGATCCCGTGTGACTTCACCTTTTGTACCAGTCTGCCATGAGGGACCTTGTCAAAGGCTTTACTGAAGTCCATTTGGACACCATCCACTGCCCTTCCTTCATCAATCATCTTTGTCACTTCCTCAAAAAACTCAATCAAATTAGTGAGACATGACCTCCCCTTCACAAAACCACGCTGCCTCTCGCTAATAAGCTCGTTTGTTTCCAAATGAGAGTAAATCCTGTCCCGAAGAATCCTCTCTAATAATTTCCCTACCACTGATGTAAGGCTCACCGGCCTATAATTTCCTGGATTATCCTTGCTACCCTTCTTAAACAAAGGAACAACATTGGCTATTCTCCAGTCCTCTGGGACCTCACCTGTAGCCAATGAGGATGCAAAGATTTCTGTCAAGGCCCCAGCAATTTCTTCCCTTGCCTCCCTCAGTATTCTGGGGTAGATCCCATCAGGCCCTGGGGACTTATCTACCTTAATGCTTTGCAAGACACCCAACACCACCTCCTTTTTGATAATGAGATGACTGAGACTATCTACACTCCCTTCCCTAGGCTCGTCATCCACCAAGTCCTTCTCTTTTGTAAATACTGATGCAAAGTACTCATTTAGTACCTCGCCCATTTCCTCTGGCTCCACACGTAGATTCACTTCTCTGTCCTTGAGTGGGCCAACCCTTTCCCTAGTTACTCTCTTGCTCTTTATATACGTATAAGAAGCCTTGGGATTTTCCTTAATCCTGTTTGCCAATGACTTTTCATGACCCCTTTTAGCCCTCCTGACTACTTGCTTAAGTTCCTTCCTACTGTCTTTATATTCCTCAAGGGATTAGTCTGTGCCTCGCCTTCCAGCCCTTACGAATGCTTCCTTTTTCTTTTTGACTAGGCTCACAATATCCCACGTTATCCAAGGTTGCCAAACTTATCCTTCTTCCTCATAGGAACATGCTGGTCCTGGATTCTAATCAACTGACGTTTGAAAGACTCTCACATGTCAGATGTTGATTTACCCTCAAACAGCCGCCCTCAATCTAAATTCTTCAGTTCCTGCCTAATATTCTTATAATTTGCCTTCCCCCAGTTTAGCACCTTCACCTGAGGACTACTCTTATCCTTATCCACAAGTACCTTAAAACTTATGGAATTATGGTCACTGTTCCCAAAATGCTCCCCTACTGAAACTTCAACCACCTGGCCGGGCTCATTCCCCAATACCAGGTCCAGTACAGCCCCATCCCTAGTTAGACTATCTACATATTGTTTCAAGAAGCCCTCCTGGATGTTCCTTACAAATTTTGCCCTATCCAAGCCCCAGCACTAAGCAAGTCCCAGTCAATATAAGGGAAGTTTAAATGACCCATCACTACAACCCTGTTGCCTTTTACATCTTTCCAAACTCTGTCTACATATCTGCTCCTCTACCTCCTGCTGGCTGTTGGGAGGCCTGTAGTAAACCCCCAACATCATGACTGCACACTTCCTATTCCTGAGCTCCACCCATATTGCCTCACTGCACGACCCCTCCGAGGTGTCCTCCCGCAGTACAGCTGTGATATTCTCCTTAACAAGTAATGCAACACCCCCACCCCTTTTACATCCCCCTCTATCCCGCCTGAAGCTTCTAAATCCTGGAATATTTAGCTGCCAATCCTGTCCTTCCCTCAACCAAGTCTCTGTAATAGCAACAACATCATCGTTCCAAGTACTAATCCAAGCTCTAAATTCATCTGCCTTACCTGTTATACTTCTCTCATTGAAACAAATGCACTTCAGACCACCAGTCCCGCTGTGCTCCGCAACATCTCCCTGCCTGCTCTTCCTCTTAGTCTTACTGGCCTTATTTACTAGTTCCCCCTCATTTATTTCACTTGCTGTCCTTCTGCTCTGGTTCCCACCCTCCTGCCACACTAGTTTAAACCCTCTCGAGTGACGCTAGTAAATCTCGCAGCCAGAATATTTGTGCCCCTCCAGTTTAGATGCAACCTGTCCTTCTTGTACAGGTCCCATCTGTCCCTGAAGAGATCCCAATGATCCAGATATCTGAAACCCTCCCTTCTACACCAGCTGCTCAGCCACGTGTTTAGCTGCACTATCCTCCTGTTTCTAGCCTCACTGGCACGTGGCACAGGGAGTAATCCCGAGATTAGAACCCTAGAGGTCCTGTCTTTTAACTTTCTACTGAACTCCCTAAACTCCCCCTGCAGGACCTCGTCACTCTTCCTGCCTATGTCATTGGTACCGATGTGTACACAACCTCTGGCTGTTCATCCTCCCCCTTCAGAATGCCCCCTGTCCGTTCAGTGACATCCTTGACCCTGGCACCAGGGAGGCAACATACCATCCTGGAGTCTCTTTCACGTCCACAGAAGCGCCTATCTGTGCCCCTGACCACAGAGTCCCCTATAACTATTCTGCGCTTTGTCCCCCGCAACAGTATCTAAAACGGTATACTTGTTAGAGAGGGGGATAGCCACAGGTGATTCCTGCACTGACTGCCTGCCCCTTCTAATGGTTACCCATCTATCTACCTGCACCTTGGGTGTAACCACTTCTCTAAAACTCCTGTCTATAACACTTTCTGCCACCTGCATACTCCTAAGTGCATCCAGTTGCCGCTCCAACCGATCCATGCGGTCTGTGAGGAGCTCAACTGGGTACACTTCCTGCTGACGTAGTCGTCCGGAACGCTGGAAGCGTCACAGATCTCCCACATCTCTCAGGTGAAGCACTTCACCCCTCTAACTGACATTTCTAGCACTAATTAATAAATTAATTTAAAATAAATAAATACTTATTAAATCTGTACTAAATTGTTGTAATCAACTATATGGTCCCTGGAGCTAGATTCCTACTATAAATATTAAATGTGAAGTAAATACAGTAATCTCCTCCCTCTGGTTTAGTTACTCTACTTTATTAGTTAGTTAATTAGGGTTTTAATCAATTTTTATCAGTTTTATTTTCAAATTCAGTAAAAAAAAAAATTCCCTACCAGCCAATCAGGTCACAGCTTTCCTGTGACGTCACTTTCAGTTTTTTTTTTACCAGAGGTAAGTTTTTTTTTTTTTTTTTTTTTAATACTTACCGGTCTGGAACGCCGCCCTCCGAGTCTTCTCCCAGTCAGCTGTGCTCTTTGGAAGCTCTCGGCTCTCCTCACTCTGAGGACAGGTAGGAAATAAAGGAGCTCCTCGCTCCCTCCTTACCGAACTTCCTCAGTTACCAAACTTCCACTCTAGCGCACTCATGCAACCCAAGTCAGCACTCTAGTGCAAACAAAGTCAGCACTGTAAAATGGCTCACTTTTATACTGACTGACTCTAGCCCCCTGAAAACTGGTTTAAGCCAGTTATCTAATTAACAAGGTGCAGCTGCAGTTGCCAGCGATCGCCAGAGCTGGCGGGCAGCCATAAAAACGGGGCTAAAGTGTGGCGAGTCGAAGAGACTTAGTAGTTGACAGGAAAAAAGACAGAGCGCAAGGGGAGAGCCAACTGTGTAACAGCCCCGACAAACAAATTTCTCTGCAGCACCTGTGGAAGAGTCTGCCACTCTAGAATCGGTCTTTATAGCCACTCCAGGCGCTGCTTCACAAACTACTGACCACCTCCAGGCGCTTACCCATTGTCTCTCAAGACAAGGAGGTCTTTGGCCTCCTTATCTCGAGAGACAATGGATAAGCACCTGGAGGTGGTCAGTGGTTTGTGAAGCAGCGCCTGGAGTGGCTGTAAAGGCCAATTCTGGAGTGACAGGCTCTTCCACATGTGCTGCAGAGAAATTTGTTTGTCGGGGCTGTTACACAGTTGGCTCTCCCCTTGCGCTCTGTCATTTTTCCTGCCAACTACTAAGTCTCTTCGACTCGCCACACTTTAGCCCCATCTTTATGGCTGCCCGCCAGCTCTGACGAATGCTGGCAACTGACTCCCACGACTTGTGATCAATGTCACAGGATTTCATGTCGCGTTTGCAGACGTCTTTATAGCGGAGACATGGATGGCCGATGGGTCTGATACCAGTGGCGAGCTCGCTGTACAATGTGGCTTTGGGGATCCTGCCATCTTCCATGCGGCTCACGTGGCCAAGCCATCTCAAGCGCCGCTGACTCAGTAGTGTGTATAAGCTGGGGATGTTGGCCGCCTCGAGGACTTCTGTGTTGGAGATACGGTCCTGCCACCTGATGCCAAGGATTTTCCGGAGGCAGCGCAGATGGAATGAATTGAGACGTCGCTCTTGGCTGACCTATGTTGTCCAGGCCTCGCTGCCATAGAGCAAGGTACTGAGGACACAGGCCTGATGCACTCGGACTTTTGTGTTCCGTGTCAGTGCGCCATTTTCCCACACTCTCTTGGCCAGTCTGGACATAACAGTGGAAGCCTTTCCCATGCGCTTGTTGATTTCTGCATCTGGAGACAGGTTACTGGTGATAGTTGAGCCTAGGTAGGTGAACTCTTGAACCACTTCCAGAGCGTGGTCGCCAATATTGATGGATGGAGCATTTCTGACGTCCTGCCCCATGATCTTCGTTTTCTTGAGGCTGATGGTTAGGCCAAATTCATTGCAGGCAGCCGCAAACCTGTCGATGAGACTCTGCAGGCACTCTTCAATGTGAGATGTTAAAACAGCATCGTCAGCAAAGAGGAGTTCCCTGATGAGGACTTTCCGTACTTTGGACTTCGCTCTTAGACGGGCAAGGTTGAACAACCTGCCTCCTGATCTTGTGTGGAGGAAAATTCCTTCTTCTGAAGGAGGTCAAAGAAGAAGATATCAAATTTCTTTTCAACTTTCTCTTCTCTAAGGAGAACAGCCCCAGCTTCTCCCTCATCCCTGGAACAATTTTCGTAAATCTTTACTGCACCATTTCTAAAGCCTTCACATCCTTCCTAAAGGGTGGTGCCTGGAATTGAACACAATACTCCAGTTGAGACCAAATCAGTGTTTTATGAAGAATCATCATACCTTCCTTGCTTTTGTACTCTTATGCCTCTATTTCTAAAGCCCAGGATCCCAGATGCCTTTTGCAATGTGCTCTGCCACCTTCAATAATTTGTGCACATGTATACCGTCGTCCCTCTGCTCCTGCACCCCCTTAAGCTTGTGCATCAGGTTTGAGGGGCTGAATGGCCTACTCCAATTCCAGATGTTTTCACCTGAGTTGGGCTGTCCTGGATGGAGAGGGAAGCAATGTTGAGCAGAAATATGGAGTTTTCTTGCAAGAGTGAAAGCCGATTTATGCCCCTTACTGGCACCTCCTGGCAGCCCCCAGCATTGCCAGATCTGTGAATGAGCTGCCTACCCTCAAGTTCATAAAAGATGGTTAAACATATGTACCCAAGGGTTACCAGAGCTATATTGGTCCTGGTCCTTACTGGCCTCTTGTACCTTAAGTAAATGGCAGTCTTCATGGAGCTGTTAGATTGCAGTGGCATCATAGCTGAACCCAATCCTTCCCTGATCTGATCTCCATATGCACACTGTGGCAAGGGTCACTCAACAGTGACCTGATTCTTTCCTTCCCTTAGCACAGGATGTTGAGGCTAATTATAGCGGTCTAAGTACTATCCTAGCTGGGACTCATTAATCCAACAGAAATCAGGGATCAGTTTGGGGCTTTTCCAATTTCAATGATTCTGTGCCGCACCGTGCAGTGTAAGTGCACATGGAACCCAGGAGTAGAGCTGAACGTGCTTTTAAAAGATTTCTTCTCTCTGAATCTTGCACAGGTCCCTGGGGCTCCCTGTGGCCTGCTGTTTATCCTATTTCCCCTCTTGCACTCGCATCTCTTCCTCTTCCTCCTGCATCTGCAGAAGCATTCAGTTGCTGCTGGTCGGCTCCACAGACTGAGGTCAAGAGCTTGTGTGTGTGTGTGTGTGCCTGTGTCTGTGTCTGTGTGCATGCCAGCCCACTGCATTACCAAGAACAGAAAATTTGGACATTTATTAGCAGCAGTTCAAAATTATGAAGGGTTTTTGATAGGTTAAATAGGGATAAGCTGTTCCCACTGGCAGAAGGGTTGCTAAGCAGAGAAGATGAGAAATATTTTTGTGTAGTGAGTTGTTAGGTCTGCACTGTATTGCCGAAAAAAGGGTGATGGAAGCAGATTCAATAGTAACTATCTAAAGGGAATTGTATATATACTTGAAAAGGAAAAAAAAATGCAGGGCTATGGGAAAAAGGCAGGGGTGGGGAATAATTGGATAGCCCTTTCAATGACACGATCAAGTGAATGGCCACCTCCTGTGCTGTATAATGCTATGATTCTTGTATGTCTGATCAGGGCTGACACTATAGTATATTTGCAGGAGTCAGAATCCATTAGATGGTTAAACGGTTACTGGTTAGCACTCGCAAATGCTTCAAATTAATTACAATGATCAATTATGGAGCAGGCACCCACTGATATGAATAGGCGATTGTGTCGGCTACTAGTTGAAGGCAGAGCTGTATGCTGACACCCGAGAATGTGATGATTTTTGAGTCCGGAACCAAGAGCACCTCCCAAAGAGCCTGCGCTAAAGGGGTTTGATTATCACTGATGTGAAATTTCAGCCTTGTGCAGCATTGTGAATGTTTAGCCTCCATTGTCAATAAACTGCTGCAAGTGGCTTCTTTCCATTGGGGTTTATCGGACTTGACGTATAGCTGTCTGTGTGAAAATGGCTCTCTGCAAAATTATTCTGAAGGGCCATTAAATAAAAAGTGCAGTCCTGTGGGATTTCAAATTTAGCTGTACTAATTAAATCTAATTGATGCTCCTGAAAAGTACTGACCTTCATTGGAAATCATTGAATGCTGTTCAGTGTATCTAATATGCACATGTGTCCCAAGGCTGCTAGTTCTGGAAACTGTTGCTGACTCAGGACCAGAAGATCTGCCTTTAAATATTGCAACATACCTCAAACACCCTGGACTGGAGGAAGACCAGAACTAGTGGATTGGAACTCCTGCAAACTTCCTGTAATGAGTTCTTTATGTTGTCTGACACAACATAAATGAAATGCGTAGAGTCCAGTTGATTGAAGATCTCAAATGCTTTTTTTTTTTACAGACAACTATTATATACAGTACAGAGGAAACGGTTTACAGAATCTTACTCTGGGTGTTACAGTTGCAGAGTGACGCTGGTAGTTGGCTCATAAACATAATATCTTAAAGGGACATCACTCTTAAAAGCAATCATACAACACCTCCAAGCCATATCTTGCAGCAACCATCGAGTGAACACAATTGTCAACAGCCCCTTAGCCATTATCAATCTAACCAACTCTTCAGTATATGGCATTACAACAAGTACACAGAAGCTTTCTGTCAGCAGTACCCCACCATTGCTAGTCAGCCAAATGAATTATTACTCATGGCTGCCGAGGCCCTGTCACTTATCCAACGTGATTTGATGCACAGTGATATGTGATCTCCTCCATGGAATATTAAACTAGCAAAAATCTGATAACATCACACTGTAAGGATGAGAATAAAATTGTAGTTCAGTGTAGTATTATAAGATTTAGATTAGCTAGTTATAGAAAAGGACAAGAAGTAATCTGGAGTAAATTCTTAATTGGAGGAGGGTCATTTTCTGTGGAGTGAGAACAGATCTGTCCTCGGTAAATTGGAATCAAAGATAGGCAGGCAAAACTGTAACGGAACAATGCGCTTCCATTAAAGAGGAGATGATTCAGGTACAATTGAGGTACATTCGCACAAGGGAGAAAGATAAAGGAAGCAAAGCCAGAGCTCCCTGGATGACGAAAAGAGAGAGGGAGAGTAAGATGAAGCAAAAAAGGGTGTGTATGACAGATGCTTATAATACAAGCTAGAACCAGGTTGAATATAGAAAGTTGAGAGTGAAAAAGGAAATATGAGGGCCAAAGGGATAGCAGAACACTTGGAAAGCATAAACGGGATTGGATAAAGTCAGCATGGGTTTACAAAAGGGAAATCATGCTTAACAAATCTACTGGAATTTTTTGAGGATGTAACTCGTAAAATAGATGAGGGAGAACCAGTGGATGTAGTGTATTTGGATTTTCAGAATGATTTTGATGAGGTCCCACATAAGAGGTTAATGTGCAAAATTAAAGCACATGGGATTGGGGGTAATATACTGGCATGGATTGAGAATTGGTTGACAGACAGGAAACAGAATTTAGGAATAAACGGGTCTTTTTCTGGGTGGCAGGCAGTGACTAGTGGGGTACCACAGGGATCAGTGCTTGGGCGCCAGCTATTCACAATATATATCAATGACTTGGGTGAGGGAACTAAATGTAACATTTCCAAATTTGCAGACAACACAAAGCTGGGGGGTTGGAGGGGGTGGGGGGGAGTTGGTGGTGGTGACTGTGAGCTGTGAGGAGGATACAAAGAGGCTCCAATGTGATTTGGACAAGTTGAGTGAATGGGCAAATGCATGGCAGATACAGTATAACATGGATATAAGTGAGGTTATCCATTTTGGTTCTAAAAACAGAAAGGCAGATTATTATCTGGTGATATGTGGGAAAGGGGGAGGTGCAACGAGACCTGGGTGTCCTTGTACACGCGTCGCTGAAAGGAAGCAATTAGGTGCAGCAAGCAATTAGGAAGGCGAATGGTTTGTTGGCCTTCATTGCAAGAAGATTTGAGTACAGGAGCAAGGATGTCTTACTGCAGTTATACAGGGCCTTGGTGAGCTCACATCTGGAGTATTGTGTGCACTTTTGGTCCCCTTATCTGAGGAAGGACATTCTTGCCATGGAGGGAGTGCAAAGAAGATTTACTAGGCTGATTCCTGGGATGGCAGGATTGACGTATGAGGAGAGAATGGGTCAACTAGGCCTATATTCACTAGAGTTTAGAAGAATGAGAGGGGATCTCATGGAAACCTATAATATTCTAACAGGAATAGATAGGCTAGATGCAGGGAGGATGTTCCCGATGGCTGGGGAGTCCAAAACCAGGGGTCACAGTCTCAGGATATGGGGTATGCCATTTAGAACTGAGATGAGGAGAAATTTCTTCACTCAGAGGTTGGTGAACCTGTGGATTTCACTACCGCAGACGGCAGTGGAGGCCAAGTCATTAATATATCTATCTCCTTCTTGAATATATTTAATGTCAAAGGGGTCAAGGAATATGGGGAGAAAGCGGGAACAGGGTACTGAATTAGGCGATCAGTCATCTTTTTTGAATGGTGGAGCAGGCCCGAAGGGCTAAATGGCTTGCTCCTGCTCCTATTTTCTATGTTTCTACATAAAAAGGAGTCCAAAAGTCTTCTATAGGCATATAAATAGTAAAAAGGTAGTAAAAGGAGGAGTGGTGTCTATTAGGGACTAAAGAAAGGGGATCTATGCATGAAGGCAGAGGGCATGGCTGAGGTACGAAATGAATATTTTGCATCTGTCTTTACCAACGAAAAAGATGTCATAGTGAAAGAAGAGGTAGTTGAGATACTGAATGTGCTTAAAAATTGATGAAGAGGAGGTGTTAAAAATGCTGGCTGTACTGAAAGTTGATAAGTCACCAGGACCAGATGGGATGCATCCTAGGATGCTGAGGAAAGTAAGGGTGGAATTTGCGGAGGTACTGACCATAATCTTCCAATCCTCCTTAGATACAGGGGTGGTGTCAGAGCACTGGAGAATTGCAAATGTTACACCCTTGTTCAGAAAAGGCTGTAAGGATAAACCCAGCAACTACAGACCAGTCAGTTTAACCTCGGTGGTGGGAAAACATTTAGAAACGATAATCCAGGGCAAAATTAACAGACCCTTAGACAAGTGTGGCTTAATTGAGGAAACCCAGCATGGATTTGTTAAAGGCAAATCGTGTTTAACTAACTTGATTGAAATTTTTAATGAGGTACCAGAGAGGATTGTTGAGAGTAATGCAGTTGATGTGGTGTATCTGAACTTCCAAAAGACATTTGATAAAGTGCCACATATTAGACTTGCCAGCAAAGTTGAAGCCCATGGAATAAAAGTTGTAGCATGGATGAGAAGTTGACAGAATGACAGAGAGTGATGAAGTTTTTCAGACTGGAGGAAGGTATACAGTGGGGTTCCCAGGGATTTGTATAAGGACCACTGCTTTTCTTGATTTTTTATATATATGTATATATCTTGCAAATGTCTTAGGCTTGGGTGTACAGGGTACAATTTCAAAATTTGCAGATGGCACAAAACTAGTAAGTATTGTAAACTGTGAGGAGGCTAGTAATAGACTTCAAGAGGATATAGACAGGCTGGTGGAATGGGTAGACATGGTAGATGAAATTTAATATAGAGAAGTGTGACATAATATATTTTAGTAGGAAGCACAAGGAGAGGCAATAAGAAATGCAGGATGCAATATTACAGGGGGTTCAGGAGTAGAGGGACCTGGGGGTATGTGCACAAATCATTGAAAGTGGCAGTTCCGAAGTGGAAAGTTCCGAAGAAGGGTCACTGACCCGAAACGTTAACTCTGCTTCTCTTTCCACAGATGCTGCCAGACCTGCTGAGTGAATCCAGCATTTCTTGTTTTTGTTTCAGATTTCCAGCATCCGCAGTATTTTGCTTTTATTGAAAGTGGCAGGGCTGATTGAGAAAGTAGTTGAAAAGGCATACAGGATCCTGGGTTTTATATATGGAGGCAAAGAGTACAAAAACAAGGAAGTTATGATGAATATTTATAAAGTACTGGACGCAGCCTCAACTGGAGTACTGCGTCCAATTCTGGGCACCATACTCTAGTTACGACGTGAAGGCATAGGAGAGGGTGCAGTAAAGATTTATGAGAATGATTCCCGGGATGAGGGATTTCAGTTACATGGCTAGATTGGAGGAGCTGGGGTTGTTCTGCTCTCAACCTTCTCTTTTTAAGGAGATTTGTTGGAGGTGTTCAAAGTTATGAGTCTAAACAGTGCAGATAAAAAGAAATCATTCCCATTGGCACAAGGGTCAAGAACCACAGGACACAGATTTAAGGTGATTGCTGAAAGAACCAATGGCAGCATGAGGAAAAACGTTTTCATGCAGTGAGTGATTAACATCTGGAACGCATGTCCTGAGTGTATGGTGGAGGCAGATTCAGTCATGGGATTCAAAAGTGTATTGCATAATTATCTGAAGAGAGAGAATTTGCAGGGCTATGGGGAAAAGGTGGGCAGTGTAACTAACTGAGTTGCTCTTGCAGAGAGCTGGCACGGACAGGATGGGCCAAATGGCAGTTTCCTGTGCTATAACCGTTCTATGATATTGTTTTCCAATAATTTTCCCACCACCAGGGTTAGGCTTGTAATTACTCGGCCTATCCTTTCCTCCCTTTTTAAACAATGGAACAGCGTTAGCAGTCTGCAAGTCCTCTGGCACCGCACCTCAGTGGCCAGGGAAGTTCAATGGCTTCAAGTGGAAGCTGAGTATATCCCTCTCTGTATAGAGCTCTGACTAATTAAACATGGGTTATGAAATAGGGTAAACATAGCAATCATTTTATATTTTAAATAAGTGAACTTTAATGAAGCAAGATTAAGGAGCCAGAGGTCCCTGGTGTGTAATAAACACTGAAAGTACATTAAAGTTAGCTCACTAAATCACAGTTAATGATGCATGTAAAATCTAACACAGCCCTAATAAACAAATCTTGACTCAGCTAATAACCACACGAGCAAACCACAATCATAAGCAAGGAAGGCCATTCAGAGACCGTGCTGCCCCGAGACTGGAGGATGTGCCCAAACAAGGTTAGTCTGGACCTGATTTTAACTGTGTAAGGTGAATGGGTTTTAAGTGAATTAAAATCCGGCCCTGTGAGTCTCGGGTCCAGAATTCTGTCCCCCAAAAAAGACTTCAGATGCCGGGTCAATTGAAATTTTCAGTAATGAGATAGATTTTTGTTCAGGGGTATCAAGGGAAATGGAGCAAAGGCAAGTAAATGGATTTGAGGTACAGATCAGCCATGATTTCAGTGAATGACTGAGCAGGCTGGAGTGGTTGAGTATTCCTATGACGGCCAAAATCTCACAGATCAAAATCCACTTGAAAGCCTCTGGATAAAGTGGTGGGTTTTTTGCCTTGGTAGGTAGGAGGGTGTTTTGCTACTGAGCCAGAGACCAGAGCATTCCAGGTTCAAACATGTCTATGCTCGGATGGCTGATTTTAACCAAGGCAGTGCTACGATTGAGCTTTGTGTGTCTCAACAAAGAAAGGGTGAAAAATAAATCTGGCAGGTTTGGAATGAGGTCATAGACATGGTTCTGTGATTGGTATAACTGCAGTAAAATAAAAGGTTGAAAGTCTACTAAGGGCATGCATGGGTGCAATACAAGTTTTAAATAGTGTAATTTTCACGAGACCATTGTGATCCCACACTGAATAATAAAATCATAGAATGGCTACCACGCAGAAGGAGGCCATTAAGTCAGCTGTGTCCGCGCTGTCTCTCTGCAAGAGCAACTCAGTTAGCCCCACTCCCCCGATTCTGTCCAGACCCCTCATGATTTTGAACATCTCTATCAAATCTCTTCTCAACCTTCTCTAAGGAGAACAACCCCAGCTTCTCCATTCTATCCTTGTAACTGAAGTCCCTTATCCTTGGAACCATTTTAGTAAATCTTTTCTGCACCCTCTCTGAAGCATTAACATCCTTCCTAAAATGTGGTGCCCAGAATTGGACACAATACTCCAGTTGAAGCTGAAAATCATCATTTAGAAAGACACTAATTAGTAAAGGACAGTTATCATTGATTTGCTAAGGGAAGGTCATGTCTGACTAACTTGATTGAATTTTTTTGAGGAGGTAACAGGGGGGTGGGGATCGACGAGACTAACATGTTTGATGTAGTCTGCACGGATTTTAGCAAGGCTTTTGACAAAGCCCCTCATGGCAGACTGTTCAGTAAGTTAAAAGCTCCCAGGATCCGAGAAAGTGGCAAGCTGGATCCAAAATTGGCTCCAGTGGTAGGAAGCAAAGGGTTATTATGATCAATGGGTGTTTTTACAACTGGAAGACTCTGTTTTCATTCGGGTTCCGCAGGGCTCAGTGCTGGGTTCCTTGCTGTTCATGCTATACATCAATAATTTAGACTTCAGTGTAGAGAACATTAAGGGGTTTGCAAATGATATGAAAATTAGCCATGTGGTTGATCGTGAGGAAGAAAGCAGGAAGATAACAAGGAACTGGTCAGGTGGGCAGAAAAGTGGCAAAATGGAATTTAATCCACAGAAATGTGAGATATTGCATTTGGGGAAGGCTTTCAAGGGAAGGGAATACACAATAAATCGTAGGATACTGAGAAGCGTAGAGGAACGGAGGGCTCTCGGATTGCATGCCCACAGATCCCAGAAGGTGGCAAGACAGGGCAGCTAAGGCAGTTAAGTAAGCATACGGGCTACTTCCCTTTATTAGCTGAATCCTAGAGTATAAGAGCAGGGAGGATATACTGGAACTGTGTAAAACACTAGTTAAACTGCAGCTAAATTACTGCATACAGCTATGGTCACAGCATTACACAAAGGATGTGATCACACTTGAGAAGGTACAGAGGAGATTTACGAGACTTTTGCCAGGACTGGAAAAGATTGAATAGGATGGAGTTGTTTTCTTTGGAACAGAGGAGGCTGAGGTGAGATTTAATTGAGGTGTATAAAATTAAGAGGCCTAAACAGAGTGGCTAGGTAGGACCTATTGCACTTAGCAGAGGGATCAATAACCAGGGAGCACAGACGCAAAGTAATTGGTAGGAGGATCAGAAGGCAGTTGAGAATTATTTTTTACCCAAAGGTTGTTGGGGGTCTGAATCTCTACCTACAGGGGTGGTAGAGGCAAGTAACCTTATCACATTTAAAAAGCACTTGGATATGCACTTGAAGTGTTGTAACCTACAAGGCTATGGACTAAGAGCTGGAAAGTGAGATTAGGCTGGATAACTCTTTTTCGACCAGCACAAAGATGATGGGTCCAATGGCCTCCTTCTATGCTGTACGTTTCTATGATTCTATGAAAATGCTGCTGTGCACCACTATGGCAACATGTAGTTTTTTGTCAATTTAGTTCCCTGTCCAAAGCTGTTCTACATTGAATGGTAGAGTGACGTAACTTAATGCATCACTTTATTATCTGCAAATTCTACTTCCCTTGGTGAAAGGGCAAGATGAGTGAAAACCTAGAATGAAAGGTTAACTGCCTGATTGTACAGTGCTAAAGTCTCAAACAGATACTTGCCAAGACCACTATCATCTCCAGCAGCTGGTGGCAGGAAAGCCATATTTATGGCCTGTGAAGGGTAGTTGTGGGAACTTCAGACACGGGCGACCTGTGAGGGCAAGAGGCTTTGGATTTGCTTTGGTGTTGGAGGAAGTGCTGGTGTCAGCGACGCATTGTCCTGGTAATGCACATGGCCTTGTTTATGTTGTTAATTGATTGCTGATTTTGGAGCTATGCCTTGGCTGCAATCCAGCAATGTACATGCATTCAATGGGCCAATGACCCTAGATTTATATACAGAAGTATTTTACTCATTGCAAGTATTGAGTTAGCAATGACCATAACTCCTTCAAAGGCATGATTCCACAGGTGGGATGAGAATGGGTTGAGATGTGAATTGCTGTCTTTTAGTCATTTTGCAGGTGTAACAAAAACCTTTTCTGATCTTTGGCATGGTGAATACTCTTGCCAATATCCTCCCATTTTCTTCCCTCCTTAAGCACCAGCACCCCCGGTCATCGTATTCCACCCTCCTTTCTTCATGTGTGAGACCAGATGCTGTGTGTTACCAGGTAATGCCTCCATTTGAAGCATCATAGCTGAACCCAGTCCTGCTCACACAGTAGGGAGGGTCCTGGATAGTGATCAGGAGCTAGTGTGTTGGCTGATTCTGTCCTCCCTAGTCCCCTGGGCCATTGATGCTAACTGTAGAATTTCCATTGAGACAAAGGAATTCATCAGGAATTGAACCTGGACTTTTTGTTCTGCATGTATCATAGAATGGTTACAGCACAGATGGAGGCCATTCTGCCTGTTGAGTCCATGCCAGCTCTCTGCAAGAGCAACTCAGCTAGTTGCCGTCCCCCGGCCTTTTCCCCATAGCTCTGCAGATTTTTTCTGTTCAGCTGCTTATCCAATTCTCTTTTGAAAGTCACAATTGAGTCTGCCCCCACCACACTCTCTCAGGCAATGCATTCCAGATCCTATTATACCAGTTGCACACTACCTTTACTAAATGAGTGTTAATGAAAGAAAGACTTGCATTTGTATAGCACCGCTCATGACCTCAAACCGTTTTATAGACAGTGAAGTACTTTTGAAGTGTAGTCACTGTTTTAATGTAGGAAATATGGCAGCCAATTTGCATACAGCAAAATCACACAAACAGCGATGTGATACTGACCCGATGATCTGTTTTAGTAATAGTTGGGAGATAATTATTCGCCAGGCAATGGGATCTTTTATGTCCATATGAGAGGGCAGACTGGGCAAGACAGTACCTCTGACAGTGCAGTGCTCTCCTCATTATGCCACAGGGGGTTTTTAAGCTCAAGTCCCTGGAGCTACACAGACAGCACTGTACATGATGGGCTATGAGCAGATAAATTGGCAAACTCTGCTTTTCCTCTGCAATTTTTCCATCTTTGTTGATGAAGCTTGTAGGCATGTGAGCTGTAAGTCTTCCATTAGCATATAAATAGTAAAAGGGTAGTAAGAGGAGGGGTGGAGCTGATTAGGGACCAAAAAGGTGATCTACACATGGAGGCAGAGGGCATGGCTGAGGTACTAAATGAGAATTTTGCATCTGTCTTTATCCAGGAAAAAGATGCTGCCAAAGTCATAGTGAAAGAAGCCGTAGTTGAGATACTGGACGGGCTGAAAATTGATAGAGGAGGTATTAGAAAAGCTGGTTGTACTTAAAATTGATAAGCCATCCAAGACTGGATGGGATACATCCGAGAATGCTGAGGGAAGTAAGGGCGGAAATTGCGGAAGCACTGGCCATAATCTGGCCAGTCCTCCTTTTAGACACAGGTGTAGTGCCAGAGGACTGGAAAATTGCAAATATATTGTTCAAAAAAGTGGGTGAGGATAAAACCAGCAACTGCATGCCAGTCAGTTTAACCTCGATGGGAAAGCTTTGAGGGACAATAATCTGGAACAAAATTAACAGTCACTCTGACAAATATGGATTAATTAGGAAACCTAAAAGACTTCAGTAATGTCAATAGATTGAAGAAGTTGGGCTGTGTTAGAGAAGAAAAGGTTGAGAAGAGATTTGATAAAGGTGCTCAAAATCATGAGGGGTCTAAACAGAATTGATGGTGAGAAAATTGGTGTCTAGAACAAGACGACACCCATTTAAAGTGATTGGCAAAAGATCCAACAGCGACATGAGGAAAAACACTTTTACACAGCAAATGGTTCGGATCTGGGATGCATTTCCTGAAAGTGTGGTGGATGGAAATTCAATCAGGGATTTCAAAAGGGAATTGGATAAGCACTGAAGAGAGAAAATTTGCAAGGCTATGGGGAAAGGGCGGGGTACTGGAACTAACTGAGTTACTCTTACAAAGAACTAGCATGCACAGGATGGGCTGAGTGGCCTCCGTCTACTGTAACCATCGTATAATGAAGTTCTGAGACAAACAGTTCAGAAGGATGTCAGTCCTGGGAATATCTGAACAACTCGATAGTTAAGTCTGAGGCACTTGTTACACTGAACTTCTAAGTTATTCCTGTCTAGGAGAATGGCCTTTGCACTCTCCTCTCCCCTTTTTTATTGCGCTTTAATTGTATGCTAATCTCTTGGTTCCACTGTGTGATAAAAATCATAGAATGATGAGCAAAGGAGGCCTTCAGTCCATTGGGCCTGTGCTGACTCTTAAAAAGAACTATCCAATTAGTCACTCCATCGCCCTGCAACTTTTTCACCTTCAAGTATTTATCCAGTTCCCCTTTTAAAAGTTGCTATTGTATCTGCTTCCGCCACCCTTTCATACAGTGCATTCCAGATCACAACAGCTCGTTGCGTTAAAAAAAAATCTCGTCATGTTGCCTCTGGTTCTTTTGCCAATCTCATTTTTAAATGTGTCTTTTGGTTACTGACCCTCCTGCCACTGGAAACAGTTTCTGCTTATTTACTCTATCCATATCCTTCATGACTTTGAACGTCTCTATTAAATCTCCCCTTAACCATTCTGTTTTAAGGAAAATGACCACAAAAACACCATTTTACTGGGTGCAAATACAAGGAACCAGATCCCGAGGTTTACTTCACATGAACAGGTGACATTAGCCTGAAAGTAAATTCATTGAGTGCACAGATACAGGTTCGATGAAGAGTGGTGGGAGGAGACTCGAATGGTGCACAGAATCACAGAATTGTTAGTGCAGAAGGAGGCCATTCGGCCCATCATGTCTGCATTGGCTGTCTGAAAGAGCAACTCCCTCAGTTCCATTCCCGTGCCTTCTCCCCATTAGAGGTGTGCAAAGGTAACCCGACCCAAGTCCGAATGCTGGACCCGGAAGCCCGACCCGACCCAAACCCAACACATGCCGTCGGGGTCAGGTCGGGTAGCTGGCCTTTACTCGTGTACTGATGTAAAGGCCTGCCACCCAACCCGACCCCGATGGGTCCCGACGACATGTGCCCGGTTCGGGTCGGGTGGGGTTGGACTTCCGGGTCCGGAATTCGGACTTGCATCGGGTTTCCTTTGCACACATCTACTCCCCATAACCCTGCACATTCATCCTTTTCATATAACTGTCGAACTCCCTTTTGAATTCGTCAATTGATCCTGCCTCCACCACGTTCTCAGGCAGTGCATTCCAGACCTTAACCACTTGCTGCGTGAAAAAGTTTTTCCTCATGTCACTTTTGCTTATCTTAGCAAATATTTTATATCTGTGCCCTCTCGTTTTCGATCCTTTCCTTTCACGAATGGGAACAGTTTCTCTCTATCTACTCTGTCCAGACCCCTCATGATTTTGAATACCTCAATCAAATCTCCTCTCAGCCTTCTCTTCTCCGAGGAAAACAGTCCTAACTTCTCCAATCTATCTTCATAACTGAAATTCCTCATCCCTGGAACCATTCTTGTGAATCTTTTCTGTACTTTCTCCAATGCCCTCACGTGTTTTCTCCAATGCGGAGCCCAAAATTGGATGCAATACTCCAGCTGAGGACGAACTAGTGTCTTATACAAGTTCAACATAACTTCCTTGCTCTTGTACTCTATGCACCTATTAATAAAGCCCAGGATACTGTATGCTTGGCAGACTGTGCAGAATGCTGGCGCAGTCTGGTTGGGCCAAATGGGCCTTTTTCTGTGCTGTGGACTCGATGGCGATAATTTTAAATCCCAAAAACAATTGGGTTTGGAATGGGCGGGAAATTTAAAAGATAAAAGATTTCAAACCTGGGCTCAACCCACCTCAAAGTCACGGCTGGTTTTAGCAGAGGTGGGAATGGGGGTGGGCAACCAGCTTTCTCTGCGGCGGATCCCTCATTTAAACATGGGTACGTGCCTAAGATTTTATCATGTGTTCCAGCTTTAATAATGGCTGGCCTGGTTTCCCAGACCCTGGGGAACTTGTCAGCTGAAGGGAGCTGAGGACTGCTGAATGAAGTAGCAAGGCATTCATTTCCATCTGTAGAGTAAGAACTATCCACTGGCAATTGCCTACATTTCCCTACGTTTCAAAAGTGATTGCAATTCAGAAGCGCTTCATTGGCTGTGAAGTGCTTCAGGACAATCTGAGATCCTGAAGGTGCTATACAAGTGCAGGTTCTTCCTATTGAAATCTGCACTTGAACTGCCAACTCATCTGTCCTTTCCAGAGGTGCAGCCAGGAACTGTTACCCTCGAATCAGGATGATTATTGTTGCTGAAATAAAGCAAAATTTAGGAGTTGTTTGTTCGGAGATTTTTTTTTCGTGTGTTTCAATATGTTGTACTATATTTATAATGACCTCTTTATTCTCTTCATTGTGATTCTTAAAGCAGGAAATGCTGACATGCATCATCTGTTCATAAGGTATTGTAGTTATTGATGAGTCAGGCTATTTGGCCCATCTTAGCCTATCCACCTTGGTAGAAGAACCTTAGGTTCTCTCATCACAGCCTCCTAAATGATTTAAGACCTTGGCTTCATTTAACCTATTATGATGACGAATGATTTCCATCCCCCACCCCACCCACCACCCACCCCCCCACCCCCCACCATCCTCCAAACAATCACTTAATAGCTGCTCTCAATAAGCAGAAAGCCCAATGGAATTTATATGAAGCAGGTGAAATTATACAGTGAATGTTTCTGCTAAGAGCTTGGTGCTGGGGCCACAGGTTTGTTTGTGTTTAAACAATCCTGTTCAAAACCTGGAGTTTTAATCATGAGTTGTTAAACTGATTAGTGGTTTCTGCATTTGTATCTTCGGAGTGAGAAGCTGAGGCAAGTTATTTGGCATCGGTCACATACTGACTTCAAAACCATAGACCTGAGTTATCCTAACTGCGATAATTACACTTGTTAAAGCTGCTTTATGCAAATTTAAGGCATACTTGAGGCATGGTTTATAAATCATTTGAATCTAAACCCAAATAACATCAGTATGATGTTTAATGCTTCACGCTTGCCTCTGTTGAGTTGAATTATCATTCCACATTGGGATCTGTACTATATCTGGGAGAGACATCATTTGAAATAACAGGACAAATTGAGAAGGCTGTTTTTTAAAAAAAAAAGCATATGGGATCCTTGACTTTAATAATCAAGGCATAGAATGCAAAAGCAAGAAAGTTATGCTAATCCATTATGAAACACTGTTAACCACCCAGCTGGAGTGTTGTGTCCAATTCTGGGCATCACACTTAAGGAAGGATTTGGAGAGGGTGCAGAGAAAATTTGCTAGAATGAGATTAGGGATGAGAGACTTCAGTTATGTGGTGAGATTACAGAAACTGGGGTTGTTCTCCTTGGAGCAGAAAATGTTATGGGAAAATTTAATAGGGATATTCGAATGTTGAGATTTCGGTGGAGTAAGTAGAGAGAAACACTGACAGGAAGGTTGGTAACCAAAGGACAGAGATTTAAGGTAATGACAGAAGAACTAGAGTTGGGATGAGGAGCAATGTTTTGTGCATTGAGTTGTGATGATCTGGGATGCCTGAAAGAGTGGTGGATGCAGATTCAATAGTAACTTGCAAAGGGGAATTGGATAAATAGTTGAAGGAATAAAGATTTGCAGGGCTATGGGGAAAGTGAAGGGGATTGGGAATAATTGAATAGCTCTTACAAAGAGCTAGCGCAGGTATGCTGGTCTGAGCGGTCACCTTTTGTGCTGTATCATTCTGAGATATTGAAGAGATTTAGAATCAGTACCATTTAACTCTGCACCTGTGCTGCTATGGCAGGTCTGCTATTATAAACTCCCTTGCACTATCTGCATTAAATGTGCATGATTGCTGCTGTCAGCACTGGACACTGCAGAACGGCAAACCTCAGTCAGCCTGCTGTCAAACCGAGCTCTCGGCTCCTCCTTTCCAGTGGCAGCAATTTACAATTCCAAATCAATGCATGCATTTGCTTAAAAAGTCACGCATTTGTTTAAAAGTCACACTTGCAGCTTTCATTTTCTGCCTTTCCATCCAATATCACTACTTTTACATGAAAACAGTGCAGAACTATAAAGAAATAACTTGTATTTATTTGGCACCTTTCACAACCTCACGACACCCCAAAGTGCTTCACAGCCAATGAAGTATGTTTTTTTTTTTGAAATGTTGTCATTGATGAAATGTAGGGAACATGGCAACCAATTTGTGCAGAACGAGCTCTCTCAAACAGCAATGAGATAATTACCAGATCATCTGTACTTTTAGTGCTGTTGGTTGAGAGGTAACCATTGGGCAACTCACTCTCCTGCTCATCTTCACAATAGTACCATGGGACCTTTTACGTTGCAACAGGCATAGGCCATTTAGCTCCTTGAGCCTGTTCTGTCATTCAATGAGATGATGACTGATCTGCGACCTAACTCAATAAGCCCACCTTTGCGCCAAATCCCTCAACGCCGTTGGTTAACAAAATCTATCAATCTTAGATTTAAAATTAATAATTGATCTAGCATCAATTGCCATTTGCAGAAGAGAGTTCCAAACTTCCAGCACCTCTTGCATGTAGAAGTGTTTCCTAACTTCACTCCTGAAAGGTCTGGTTCTAATTTTTAGGCTCTTTCCCCTTGCCCTCGACTTCCCAACTAGCAGAAATAATTTCTCTCTAACTACCCAATCTCTTCCTGTTAATATCTTGAAAATTTCGATTAAATCACCCCTTAACCTTCTAAAGTCCAGGGAATAGAACCTTAGTTTGTGCAATCAATTTTTATGCCTGCCTGAGAGGGCAGATGAGGCCTCAGTTTAACATCTTAGCAGAAAGGTAGCACCTCTGACAGAGCTGTACTCCCTCAGCACTGCGCTCCACCCATTAATAAACACAGCATCAGCATCTTCAGGCTAGCTGGAGGGGGAACAAAATCCGTCAGAGTTCCTGTTCTGCTGTGCAACGTCCAGTGCAGACATGGTGGGCCGAATGGCCTCCTGTGCTGCAACAATTCTGTGATTCTGTGACCTAGACAGCAGCAACTTGAACACTCTATTAAATCGAATGTCCTGCTGAAGTGATCCTGATGGCACACTTGGTAAAGGCAGTCTGTAGCTGAGTCGCACACTCCAGAAAGCCCCAGGTTTGAACCCTGGTTTGGCTGGAGGCTCACACATGAATATTGATCACTTGGGTTAGGTACTGGGGGTGCCAAGACACTTCCTACCCCTGGAAGAGTTGGGCACCGGCAGGAAAAGGAGAGAATTGGCAGGGACAGAAAAATCCTGGTGATGTCAAATTTCAGATCTGAAAATGGGGGGGAAAAGCAGTGTATTCAGATGGGAAATAATGCTGCCTGTGTGTGTATGAAAAAGTTAATTTTTGTGTTTTAACAGCATGATTTTTGCATTAGTACTAGATCTCTTTGCCAAATTGTTGACAAAAGGTACAATCTGGTAGGCACTGATCATCCCACCACCACCCCACTCCCCACCCCGAGCATTAACAGACTTCCTGCTTTTTTCTTTATCTTCTTCCCTACTCTCTCCAACTTTTCATTTTGCATCTTGATCCTTTACTTAAATTACTCAGTTTAAAAAAAAAAAATTAGGCCTGTTGACAGAGTACAGTCCAAATTCCGCCAACTAAAAAAGTAATATCGCCTACAATCCATTGGAAGTCATGGGACCTTATTGTTATGATGTTTTCTTTGTGTACAGGTTGTGATGCAGATTTATGCTCACAATAGCAAAATAGGAAACCAGCTTCTATTGTTTGTTTGTTTTATATGTGTTTTCATTCAGATTGTTTTCCACTCTGCTGACTCGAGGGAACATAATCTCTTTCTTGTTTTGTTAATGTGACTGGAAGATTCGGAGGCTGCTGCCCACAGTTGCACCCCTGGCACATTGTAATTGCTCTTAATTATACTGCATAGTGTCCGGCAGAAACCACCGTCTTGGATTTCCTGTGCCTCTTTGTAGGATTATACTTGCTTAATCAATAAAATGGGTGCAGATAATTCCATGACAATTGGAGTTGATTTAGTTGCTTCTACCTGAGAGCAGGCATATTTTTTATCACCTTCAACTTGTTATTAACACTTTTTATTATTGGGTTCCTTGGGAGCAAACCTTCTAGATCTGTGATAAATAGCAACAATATTGCTGTGCATTCACCTGCCTGGGGAGAAAGAGTTGAACCCATCCAACTTCAGTTGGTTAATTAACCAATAAATTTAGGATTGCAGGGTGTGTGAAGCCTTCAAACATCAGTTTATATCTGATAATGTGTGCACTTGTGCATTTCGTGCCCTGACTTTATTGCTACTAAAATGTATCTCAAATGTTTAAAAAGAGCAATGTTTGTCGAAATCCTGACTAAGTTGTGCTTTAGCAGAACCTCACTAGAGGGACTGAGTAATACACTTGGTTAGCCATTGGCCTTTTAGCTGTAGTGCTCGGTTTCAAATCCATGCTGGTGAGGTGGATAACTGAAGCCTCTGTCCCCTTTGGGTTACAGGTAAAGCCCCCCGGCACCAACACCTCTTACCTTGAGTACAAAATTTCACAAAAAGGGAAACCCGCTGTCATATCACGTCATGAATTGTGCAATTTTACTGAAAAACCAATGAGTGATCATATTCTAGACAATGCAATGAAATATGTTTGACCCGGGTTGCCAGGAGCAACATCTCCAAGCTCCACATGGACGGAAATCCTCAACTTTCACAACATAAAACAGCCCTCTGAGATAAACAATGCAACCCTGGCATCCCAGATGGTTTAGTTTAGCAAAGTCAGTGAGTAACTGAGTCATACAATGTCATGGAGATGTTGGGCTTCGCTGTGAGGACATTCTGCCTGCCCCTGGTGGAATCCACTCACTGTCAAACTCACACATGTAAAATGGCGAATTGGATGAGGTACTAGGAGGTGCCTTGTGGCTGAAGAATCAGCCGCCAACAGGAGTCCATGTCTTCTGAAGAGATGGGAGGGAATTGCTTTCGAGAAAAGGTTAATTCTGACTCTTATGAATTTAAACTCTCTGCCCTATCCCCTGAACTACTTGCGATACCATTAGTTGGCTGTATAATTCATAGGAACAGGAACAAGCCATGTAGCCTTTTTGAGCCTGTTCCAGTTAGATCATGGCTGATCTTTCTTTATCTTGGGTCCTTTTACCTGCTTTGGCACAATATTTTTGATACTGTTACCTAACAAAAATCTATTGATCTCAGTCTCGAAAGTTTCAATTAACAGCATCCACAGCCTTTTGGGGAGAGGGCTCCAGATTTCCAGTCCCCTTTGTGTGAAGACCTGAATGGGCTGTTGGTCTATGCAAAGTCTGGGTGTTCTTGAGAAACTTGATGAGGAGCAAATCCTGGCAGAATGTTGGGAGCAGTTCTTTGAATGGATGGCTGCAGCATTGCACTTGGGTTGATTGTGTAGCAGTGCTGCTTAATCCACTGCTGACAAACATGTCCAGAGGGAACCATTATCTGCAAAGTATATGTGCGTCCGAATCTAGTGATATGTTTGAAAAATGAGACAGGCTGATGAATTGTGGCATTTCCCACACAACCTCCGTTCAACCTGGCATCAATCTTTCAAAGTGAGTGGGTCAGTGGAAATTAATTGCAGAGCAGAAATGAGTGAAGATTGTCAGGGCATCTTGGAAGAAAGGTTGGGTGTGCTCCATGTAATGCAATGAAGCTGGAGCATCCTTTGTGTTGCCTGTTCCCTCCTCCCTCTTCTCCCCTCCCCCCACACCACCACCACCATCCACTGCTCACTCTCTCATTGACTTTTTTAACCAGAAAAATCACAAATGTAAACATTGGGATGTAAAATTATTAATCTCCTAGTAGCAAAATGCCAAAAACATTAGTACTGTGCTAGTTCTATGTGGAAACGTTGTGCTCATTTTCTGTGGACACTGTATTGGTTGTGTATTGCAGGAATCATCTGCCACCGGTTCAGGGCTGCACTGCTGCCAGTTCAACTTTACTGTTCCATCCTCCTCTCTCTCTTACACTGAACCTTTCCACCCAGCATGCCCTCTGGAGCCTAACCTTGCCTATCTCTTTTTCCTATCATGCTAAGCTGCCCACAACTGCCCCCCTGACTAGACAATCACTACATATCCATCTTGCATAAGCTTTCACTCACAAACAAGCCCCTGCTGTCCACAACCTTTATTGTGGATGAATGCCTTGACATCCTAGCTTCGACTGAAACTTAGATCATGGCTGTGACCCTTTCCCCTCACCCGTGGCTATTCTTTCCATACCTGGCCCTCTGTAATGATGGCTGTGTGGCCCTTATCAGCTGCAGTGCTATTTCAGTCATGAAGGCCCAGGGATGACTTCAGAGAGAAAATAAAATGGTCCTGGATGTCTCTGTGGCATATCTATGTGAGAAAGGAAGGCCTAGTGATTTTTAAAAAACTTTTGGTTGACCTTTGTTGTGATCAGGCAGCGTAATAACTGTACAATTTGAAAAAGAAATTGTCACATACACAAGTAGTGTCAACATTTGTCGGGACAGAAAAGACAAGTTTAAAGTTTGGGTTGAAATCTTCCTCCGAACAGATACTGTGAACATCTCTGAAAAGTTCTTTCCACAGGTGCTGATTCAGCTATTGTGCATTTCCAGCTTTTCCTGTTTTTGTTTCAGATTTCCAGCATTTGTACTTTTTTCCCTCTCTCTAAATTTGAAACATCATGTATAAAATAGTTTTAACGCAGTAAAGCATTGTTAACTTCCCGCCCTGTACAGGCTTTCAGTGTGAGGCAACACACTGCTTTTAGTAAATATTTTTCCCTAACTTCTTGGAGCAACAATAAATATATATATTTAAAAAATGGCACCATAAAAGAAACAAATTCTTTTTTGTCTGTTGAAACAATGGGAAGAAGGAATGATTCATCCGACATGGTGTAAGGGGAGTGGCAGCTCTTC